>NW_027185542.1:0-84130 GCF_040183065.1 Periplaneta americana | reverse complement strand
AAACACGATTTTGTTATAAACGTTAATAAAATCTCTATATTCTAACCGATTGTGCTAATTCTTTCACAGAGGTGTTTAGTATACATAATTGAACTGTATTATATCACTGGTTTCGATTTTCCCCACAGAAAAAAATCCTTCAAAAAATTTCGTTTTTGCGAGATTTTAACTATATAAATATCAATAAAATCTAAAAATTCCGGGGGGATTTGTCTAATTTCTTAAAAAATGTTAAATTTCATGTGGAGTCACCCTATATATAACAACAATTTCACCGTTCGCATGCAGAGGAATAAGGGTTTGTTTGTGAAAATGGTCAAATTGTAAAAATCGTTGTTTCTTGCCGGTTAAAAACACGATTTTGCTATAAACGTTAATAAAATCTCTATATTCCAACCGATTGTGCTAATTCTTTCACAGAAGTGTTTAGTATACATGATTGAACTGTATTATGTCACTGGTTTCGGAATTTCCCACAAAAAAATCCTTCAAAAAATTTCGTTTTTTTCGAGTTTTTTAACTATATAAATATCAATATAATCTACAAATTCCGTGGGATTTGTCTAATTTCTTAAAAAAAATGTTAAATTCATGTGGATTCACCTATATATATATCAACAATTTCACGTTCGCATGCGGAGGAATAAGGGTTTGTTTGTGTAAATCGTTCCAATTGTAAAAATCGTCGTTTCTTGAGTTAAAACACGATTTTGCTATAAACAATAAAATCTCTATATTCCAACCGATTGTGCTAATTCTTTGACAGCGTGTTTAGTATACATGATTGAACTGTATTATATCACTGGTTTCGATTTTCCCCACAAAAAAAAAATCCTTCAAAAAAATTTCGTGTTTGCGAGATTTTAACTATATAAATATCAATAAAATCTACAAATTCCGGGGGATTTGTCTAATTTCTTAAAAAAATGTTAAATTCATGTGGAGTCACCTATATATAACAACAATTTCACGTTCGCATGCAGAGGAATATGGGTTTGTTCGTGAAAATCGTCAAAATGTAAAAATCGTCGTTTCTTGCGGTAAAAACACGATTTTGCCTATAAACGCTAATAAAATCTCTATATTCCAACCGATTGTGCTAATTCTTTCACAGAGTGTTTTAGTATACATGATTGAAATGTATTATGTCACTGGTTTCGATTTTCCCCACAAAAAAAAAATCCTTCAAAAAATTTCGTTTTTGCGAGTTTTTTAACTATATAAATATCAATATAATCTACAAATTCCGTGGGATTTGTCTAATTTATTAAAAAAATGTTTAAATTTCATGTGGAGTCACCTGTATATAACAACAATTTCACGTTCGCATGCAGAGGAATATGGGTTTGTTCGTGAAAATCGTCAAATTGTAAAAATCGTCGTTCCTTGCGGTAAAAACACGATTTTGCTATAAACGTTAATAAAATCTCTATATTCCAACCGATTGTGCTAATTCTTTCACAGAGTGTTTAGTATACATGATTGAACTGTATTATGTCACTGGTTTCGAATTTCCCACAAAAAAAAATCCTTCAAAAAAATTTCGTTTTGCGAGAATTTAACTATATAAATATCAATATAATCTACAAATTCCGTGGGATTTGTCTAATTTCTTAAAAAAAATGTTAAATTCATGTGGAGTCACCTATATATAACAACAATTTCACGTTCGCATGCAGAGGAATATGGGTTTGTTCGTGAAAATCGTCAAATTGTAAAAATCGTCGTTTCTTGCGGTAAAAACACGATTTTGCTATAAACGTTAATAAAATCTCTATATTCCAACCGATTGTGATAATTCTTTGACAGAGTGTTTAGTATACATGATTGAACTGTATTATATCACTGGTTTCGATTTTCCCCACAAAAAAAAAATCCTTCAAAAAATTTCGTTTTTGCGAGATTTTAACTATATAAATATTTATAAAAATATACAAATTCCGTGGGGATTTGTCTAATTTTTTAAAAAATGTTAAATTCATGTGGAGTCACCTGTATATAACAACAATTTCACGTTCGCATGCAGAGGAATATGGGTTTGTTTGTGTAAATCGTCCAATTGTAAAAATCGTCGTTTCTTGAGTAAAAACACGATTTTGTTTAAACGTTAATAAAATCTCTATATTCCAACCGATTGCGCTAATACTTTCACAGAGTGTTTAGTATACATAATTGAACTGTATTATATCACTGGTTTCGATTTTCCCCACAAAAAAAAATCCTTCAAAAAATTTCGTTTTTGCGAGATTTTAACTATATAAATATCAATAAAATCTACAAATTCCGTGGGATTTGTCTAATTTCTTAAAAAATGTTAAATTCATGTGGAGTCACCTATATATAACAACAATTTCCACGTTCGCATGCTGAGGAATATGGGTTTGGTTCGTGTAAATCGTCCAATTGTAAAAATCGTCGTTTCTTGCGGTAAAAACACGATTTTGTTATAAACGTTAATAAAATCTCTATATTCCAACCGATTGTGCTAATTCTTGGACAGAGTGTTTAGTATACATAATTGAATTGTATTATATCACTGGTTTCGATTTTCCCCACAAAAAAAAATCCTCAAAAAATTTCGTTTTGTGCGAGATTTTAACTATATAAATATCAATAAAATCTAAAATTCCGGGGGATTTGTCTAATTTCTTAAAAAAATGTTAAATTCATGTGGAGTCACCTATATATAACAACAATTTCACGTTCGCATGCAGAGGAATAAGGGTTTGTTTGTGAAAATGGTGTCAAATTGTAAAAATCGTTGTTTCTTGCGGTAAAAAACACGATTTTGCTATAAACGTTAATAAAATCTCTATATTCCAACCGATTGTGCTAATTCTTTCACAGAGTGTTTAGTATACATGATTGAACTGTATTATGTCACTGGTTTCGAATTTCCCACAAAAAAAAATCCTTCAAAAAATTTCGTTTTTTCGAGTTTTTTTAACTATATAAATATCAATATAATCTACAAATTCCGTGGGATTTGTCTAATTTCTTAAAAAAATGTTAAATTCCTGTGGATTCACCTATATATATCAACAATTTCACGTTCGCATGCGGAGGAATCAGGGTTTGTTTGTGTAAATCGTCCAATTGTAAAAATCGTCGTTTCTTGAGGTAAAAACACGATTTTGCTATAAACGTTAATAAAATCTCTATATTCCAACCGATTGTGCTAATTCTTTGACAGAGTGTTTAGTATACATGATTGAACTGTATTATATCACTGGTTTCGATTTTCCCCCACAAAAAAAAATCCTTCAAAAAATTTCGTTTTTGCGAGATTTTAACTATATAAATATCAATAAAATCTACAAATTCGGGGGATTTGTCTAATTCTTAAAAAAATGTTAAATTCATGTGGAGTCACCTATATATAACAACAATTTCACGTTCGCATGCAGAGGAATATGGGTTTGTTCGTGAAAATCGTCAAATTGTAAAAATCGTCGTTTCTTGCGGTAAAAACACGATTTTGCTATAAACGCTAATAAAATCTCTATATTCCAACCGATTGTGCTAATTCTTTCACAGAGTGTTTAGTATACATGATTGAACTGTATTATGTCACTGGTTTCGATTTTCCCCACAAAAAAAAATCCTTCAAAAAATTTCGTTTTTGCGAGTTTTTTAACTATATAAATATCAATATAATCTACAAATTCCGTGGGATTTGTCTAATTTCTTAAAAAAATGTTAAATTCATGTGGAGTCACCTGTATATAACAACAATTCACGTTCGCATGCAGAGGAATGTGGGTTTGTTTGTGTAAATCGTCCAATTGTAAAAATCGTCGTTTCTTGAGGTAAAAACCCGATTTTGTTTTAAACGTTAATAAAATCTCTATATTCCAACCGATTGTGCTAATACTTTCACAGAGTGTTTAGTATACATAATTGAACTGTATTATATCACTGGTTTCGATTTTCCCCACAAAAAAAAATCCTTCAAAAAATTTCGTTTTTTGCGAGATTTTTAACTATATAAATATCAATAAAATCTACAAATTCCGTGGGATTTGTCTAATTTCTTAAAAAAATGTTAAATTCATGTGGAGTCACCTATATATAACAACAATTTCACGTTCGCATGCTGAGGAATATGGGGTTTGTTTGTGTAAATCGTCCAATTGTAAAAATCGTCGTTTCTTGCGGTAAAAACACGATTTTGTTATAAACGTTAATAAAATCTCTATATTCCAACCGATTGTACTAATTCTTGGACAGAGTGTTTAGTATACATAATTGAATTGTATTATATCACTGGTTTTCGATTTTCCCCACAAAAAAAAATCCTTCAAATATTTCGTTTTTTGCGAGATTTTAACTATATAAATATCAATAAAATCTAAAAATTCCGGGGGATTTGTCTAATTTCTTAAAAAAATGTTAAATTCATGTGGAGTCACCTATATATCACAACAATTTCACGTTCGCATGCAGAGGAATAAGGGTTTGTTTGTGAAAATTGTCAAATTGTAAAAATCGTTGTTTCTTGCGGTAAAAACACGATTTTGCTATAAACGTTAACAAAATCTCTATATTCCAACCGATTGTGCTAATTCTTTCACAGAGTGGTTTAGTATACATGATTGAACTGTATTATGTCACTGGTTTCGAATTTCCACAAAAAAAATCCTTCAAAAAATTTCGTTTTTTTCGAGTTTTTTAACTATATAAATATCAATATAATCTACAAATTCCATGGGATTTGTCCAATTTCTTAAAAAAATGTTAAATTCATGTGGAGTCACCTGTATATTACACAATTTCACGTTCGCATGCAGAGGAATATGGGTTTGTCTGTGTAAATCGTCCAATTGTAAAAATCGTCGTTTTCTTGCGGTAAAAACACGATTTTGTTTTAAACGTTAATAAAATCTCTATATTCCAACCAATTATGCTAATACTTTCACAGAGTGTTTAGTATACATAATTGAACTGTTTTATATCACTGGTTTCGATTTTCCCCACAAAAAAAATTCCTTTAAAAAATTCGTTTTTGCGAGATTTTAACTATATAAATATCAATAAAATCTACAAATTAAGTGGGATTTGTCCAATTTCTTAAAAAAATGTTAAATTCATGTGGAGTCACCGGTATATAACAACAATTTCACGTTCGCATGCAGAGGAATATGGGTTTGTTTGTGTAAATCGTCCAATTGTAAAAATCGTCGTTTCTTGCGGTAAAAAACACGATTTTGCTATAAACATTAATAAAATCTCTATATTCCAAACGATTGTGCTATTTCTTGGACAGAGTGTTTAGTATACATGATTGAACTGTATTATATCACTGGTTTCGATTTTCCCCACAAAAAAAAAAACCTTCAAAAAATTCGTGTTTTGCGAGATTTTAACTATATAATATATCAATAAAATCTACAAATTCCGGGGGATTTGTCTAATTTCTTAAAAAATGTTAAAATTCATGTGGAGTCACCTATATATAACAACAATTTCACGTTCGCATGCAGAGGAATATGGGTTTGTTCGTGAAAATCGTCAAATTGTAAAAATCGTCGTTTCTTGCGGTAAAAACACGATTTTGCTATAAACGTTAATAAAATCTCTATATTCCAACCGATTGTGATAATTCTTTGACAGAGTGTTTAGTATATATGATTGAACTGTATTATATCACTGGTTTCGATTTTCCCCACAAAAAAAATCCTTCAAAAAATTTCGTTTTTACGAGATTTTAACTATATAAATATTTATAAAATATACAAATTCCGTGGGTTTTGTCTAATTTCTTAAAAAAATGTTAAATTCATGTGGAGTCACCTGTATATAACAACAATTTCACGTTCGCATGCAGAGGAATATGGGTTTGTTTGTGGTAAATCGTCCAATTGTAAAAATCGTCGTTTCTTGCGGTAAAAACACGATTTTGTTTAAACGTTAATATAATCTCTCTATTCCAACCGATTGTGCTGATACTTTCACAGGAGTGTTTAGTATACATAATTGAACTGTATTATATCACTGGTTTCGATTTTCCCACAAAAAAAAATCCTTCAAAAAATTTCGTTTTTGCGAGATTTTAACTATATATATATCAATTAAAATCTACAAATTCCGTGGGATTTGTCTAATTTCTTAAAAAAATGTTAAATTCATGTGAGTCACCTTGTATATAACAACAATCTCACGTTCGCATGCAGAGGAATATGGGTTTGTTTGTGTAAATCGTCCAATTGTAAAAAATCGTCGTTTCTTGCGGTAAAAAACACGATTTTGTTATAAACGTTAATAAAATCTCTATATTCTAACCGATTGTGCTAATTCTTTCACAGAGTGTTTAGTATACATAATTGAACTGTATTATATCACTGGTTTCGATTTTCCCCCACAGAAAAAAATCCTTCAAAAAATTTCGTTTTTGCGAGATTTTAACTATATAAATATCAATAAAATCTAAAAATTCCGGGGGATTTGTCTAATTTCTTAAAAAAATGTTAAATTCATGTGGAGTCAGCCTATATATTAACAACAATTTCACGTTCGCATGCAGAGGAATAAGGGTTTGTTTGTGAAAATGGTCAAATTGTAAAAATCGTTGTTTCTTGCGGTAAAAACACGATTTTGCTATAAACGTTAATAAAATCTCTATATTCCAACCGATTGTGCTAATTCTTTCACAGAGTGTTTAGTATACATGATTGAACTGTATTATGTCACTGGTTTCGAATTTCCCACAAAAAAAATCCTTCAAAAAATTTCGTTTTTTCGAGTTTTTTAACTATATAAATATCAATATAATCTGACAAATTCCGTGGGATTTGTCTAATTTCTTAAAAAAATGTTAAATTCATGTGGATTCACCTATATATATATCAACAATTTCACGTTCGCATGCGGAGGAATAAGGTTTGTTTGTGTAAATCGTCCAATTGTAAAAATCGTCGTTTCTTGAGGTAAAAACACGATTTTGCTATAAACAATAAAATCTCTATATTCCAACCGATTGTGCTAATTCTTTGACAGAGTGTTTAGTATACATGATTGAACTGTATTATATCACTGGTTTCGATTTTCCCCACAAAAAAAAAAATCCTTCAAAAAATTTCGTGTTTGCGAGATTTTAACTATATAAATATCAATAAAATCTACAAATTCCGGGGGATTTGTCTAATTTCTTAAAAAAATGTTAAATTCATGTGGAGTCACCTATATATAACAACAATTTCACGTTCGCAT
Source organism: Periplaneta americana (assembly GCF_040183065.1). Classification (NCBI taxonomy): domain Eukaryota; kingdom Metazoa; phylum Arthropoda; class Insecta; order Blattodea; family Blattidae; genus Periplaneta; species Periplaneta americana. Next base: position 76,921 of record NW_027185542.1, on the reverse strand, counting down.
GCAGAGGAATATGGGTTTGTTCGTGAAAATCGTCAAAATGTAAAAATCGTCGTTTCTTGCGGTAAAAACACGATTTTGCTATAAACGCTAATAAAATCTCTATATTCCAACCGATTGTGCTAATTCTTTCACAGAGTGTTTAGTATACATGATTGAAATGTATTATGTCACTGGTTTCGATTTTCCCACAAAAAAAAAATCCTTCAAAAAATTTCGTTTTTGCGAGTTTTTTAACTATATAAATATCAATATAATCTACAAATTCCGTGGGATTTGTCTAATTTATTAAAAAAATGTTAAATTCATGTGGAGTCACCTGTATATAACAACAATTTCACGTTCGCATGCAGAGGAATATGGGTTTGTTCGTGAAAATCGTTCAAATTGTAAAAATCGTCGTTCCTTGCGGTAAAAACACGATTTTGCTATAAACGTTAATAAAATCTCTATATTCCAACCGATTGTGCTAATTCTTTCACAGAGTGTTTAGTATACATGATTGAACTGTATTATGTCACTGGTTTCGAATTTCCCACAAAAAAAAATCCTTCAAAAAATTTCGTTTTTGCGAGAATTTAACTATATAAATATCAATATAATCTACAAATTCCGTTGGATTTGTCTAATTTCTTAAAAAAATGTTAAATTCATGTGGAGTCACCTATATATAACAACAATTTCACGTTCGCATGCAGAGGAATATGGGTTTGTTCGTGAAAATCGTCAATTGTAAAAATCGTCGTTTCTTGCGGGTAAAAACACGATTTTGCTATAAACGTTAATAAAATCTCTATATTCCAACCGATTGTGATAATTCTTTGACAGAGTGTTTAGTATACATGATTGAACTGTATTATATCACTGGTTTCGATTTTCCCCACAAAAAAAAAATCCTTCAAAAAATTTCGTTTTTGCGAGATTTTAACTATATAAAATATTTATAAAATATACAAATTCCGTGGGATTTGTCTAATTTTTTAAAAAATGTTAAATTCATGTGGAGTCACCTGTAATATAACAACAATTTCACGTTCGCATGCAGAGGAATATGGGTTTGTTTGTGTAAATCGTCCAATTGTAAAAATCGTCGTTTCTTGAGGTAAAAACCCGATTTTGTTTAAACGTTAATAAAATCTCTATATTCCAACCGATTGCGCTAATACTTTCACAGAGTGTTTAGTATACATAATTGAACTGTATTATATCACTGGTTTCGATTTTCCCCACAAAAAAAATCCTTCAAAAAATTTCGTTTTTGCGAGATTTTAACTATATAAATATCAATAAAATCTACAAATTCCGTGGGGATTTGTCTAATTTCTTAAAAAAATGTTAAATTCATGTGGAGTCACCTATATATAACAACAATTTCACGTTCGCATGCTGAGGAATATGGGTTTGGTTGTGTAAATCGTCCAATTGTAAAAATCGTCGTTTCTTGCGGTAAAAAACACGATTTTGTTATAAACGTTAATAAAATCTCTATATTCCAACCGATTGTGCTAATTCTTGGACAGAGTGTTTAGTATACATAATTGAATTGTATTATATCACTGGTTTCGATTTTCCCCACAAAAAAAAATCCTTCAAAAAATTTCGTTTTTGCGAGATTTTAACTATATAAATATCAATAAAATCTAAAAATTCCGGGGGATTTGTCTAATTTCTTAAAAAAATGTTAAATTCATGTGGAGTCACCTATATATAACAACAATTTCACGTTCGCATGCAGAGGAATAAGGGGTTTGTTTGTGAAAATGGTCAAATTGTAAAAATCGTTGTTTCTTGCGGTAAAAAACACGATTTTGCTATAAACGTTAATAAAATCTCTATATTCAACCGATTGTGCTAATTCTTTCACAGAGTGTTTAGTATACATGATTGAACTGTATTATGTCACTGGTTTCGAATTTCCCACAAAAAAAATCCCTTCAAAAAATTTCGTTTTTTTCGAGTTTTTTAACTATATAAATATCAATATAATCTACAAATTCCGTGGGATTTGTCTAATTTCTTAAAAAAATGTTAAATTCCCTGTGGATTCACCCTATATATATCAACAATTTCACGTTCGCATGCGGAGGAATCAGGGTTTGTTTGTGTAAATCGTCCAATTGTAAAAATCGTCGTTTCTTGAGGTAAAAACACGATTTTGCTATAAACGTTAATAAAATCTCTATATTCCAACCGATTGTGCTAATTCTTTGACAGAGTGTTTAGTATACATGATTGAACTGTATTATATCACTGGGTTTCGATTTTCCCCACAAAAAAAAAATCCTTCAAAAAATTTCGTTTTTGCGAGATTTTAACTATATAAATATCAATAAAATCTACAAATTCCGGGGGGATTTGTCTAATTTCTTAAAAAAATGTTAAATTCATGTGGAGTCACCTATATATAACAACAATTTCACGTTCGCATGCAGAGGAATATGGGTTTGTTCGTGAAAATCGTCAAATTGTAAAAATCGTCGTTTCTTGCGGTAAAAACACGATTTTGCTATAAACGCTAATAAAATCTCTATATTCCAACCGATTGTGCTAATTCTTTCACAGAGTGTTTAGTATACATGATTGAACTGTATTATGTCACTGGTTTCGATTTTCCCCACAAAAAAAAATCCTTCAAAAAATTTCGTTTTTGCGAGTTTTTTTAACTATATAAATATCAATATAATCTACAAATTCCGTGGTGATTTGTCTAATTTCTTAAAAAAATGTTAAATTCATGTGGAGTCACCTGTATATAACAACAATTTCACGTTCGCATGCAGAGGAATGTGGGTTTGTTTGTGTAAATCGTCCAATTGTAAAATTCGTCGTTTCTTGAGGTAAAAACCCGATTTTGTTTAAACGTTAATAAAATCTCTATATTCCAACCGATTGTGCTAATACTTTCACAGAGTGTTTAGTATACATAATTGAAACTGTATTATATCACTGGTTTCGATTTTCCCCACAAAAAAAAAAATCCTTCAAAAAATTTCGTTTTTGCGAGATTTTAACTATATAAATATCAATAAAATCTACAAATTCCGTGGGATTTGTCTAATTTCTTAAAAAAATGTTAAATTCCATGTGGAGTCACCTATATATAACAACAATTCACGTTCGCATGCTGAGGAATATGGGTTTGTTTGTGTAAATCGTCCAATTGTAAAAATCGTCGTTTCTTGCGGTAAAAAACACGATTTTGTTATAAACGTTAATAAAATCTCTATATTCCAACCGATTGTACTAATTCTTGGACAGAGTGTTTAGTATACATAATTGAATTGTATTATATCACTGGTTTCGATTTTCCCCACAAAAAAAAATCCTTCAAAATATTTCGTTTTTGCGAGATTTTAACTATATAAATATCAATAAAATCTAAAAATTCCGGGGGGATTTGTCTAATTTCTTAAAAAAATGTTAAATTCATGTGGAGTCACCTATATATCACAACAATTTCACGTTCGCATGCAGAGGAATAAGGGTTTGTTTGTGAAAATTGTCAAATTGTAAAAATCGTTGTTTCTTGCGGTAAAAACACGATTTTGCTATAAACGTTAACAAAATCTCTATATTCCCAACCGATTGTGCTAATTCTTTCACAGAGTGTTTAGTATACATGATTGAACTGTATTATGTCACTGGTTTCGAATTTCCCACAAAAAAAAATCCTTCAAAAAATTTCGTTTTTTCGAGTTTTTTTAACTATATAAATATCAATATAATCTACAAATTCCATGGGATTTGTCCAATTTCTTAAAAAAATGTTAAATTCATGTGGAGTCACCTGTATATTACAACAATTTCACGTTCGCATGCAGAGGAATATGGGTTTGTCTGTGTAAATCGTCCAATTGTAAAAATCGTCGTTTCTTGCGGTAAAAACACGATTTTGTTTAAACGTTAATAAAATCTCTATATTCCAACCAATTATGCTAATACTTTCACAGAGTGTTTAGTATACATAATTGAACTGTTTTATATCACTGGTTTCGATTTTCCCCACAAAAAAAAATTCCTTTAAAAAATTTCGTTTTTGCGAGATTTTAACTATATAAATATCAATAAAATCTACAAATTAAGTGGGATTTGTCCAATTTCTTAAAAAAATGTTAAATTCATGTGGAGTCACCGGTATATAACAACAATTTCACGTTCGCATGCAGAGGAATATGGGTTTGTTTGTGTAAATCGTCCAATTGTAAAAATCGTCGTTTCTTGCGGTAAAAACACGATTTTGCTATAAACGTTAATAAAATCTCTATATTCCAACCGATTGTGCTAATTCTTTCACAGAGTGTTTAATATACATAATTGAACTGCATTATATCACTGGTTTCCGATTTTCCCCACAAAAAAAAATCCTTCAAAAAATTTCGTTTTTGCGAGATTTTAACTATATAAATATCAATAAAATCTACAAAATTCCGGGGGATTTGTCTAATTTCTTAAAAAAATGTTAAATTCATGTGGAGTCACCTATATATAACAACAATTTCACGTTCGCATGCAGAGGAATATGGGTTTGTTTGTGAAAATGGTCAAATTGTAAAAATCGTTGTTTCTTGCGGTAAAAACACGATTTTGCTATAAACGTTAATAAAATCTCTATATTCCAACCGATTGTGCTAATTCTTTCACAGAGTATTTAGTATACAAGACTGAACTGTATTATGTCACTGGTTTCGAATTTCCCACAAAAAAAAATCCTTCAAAAAATTTCGTTTTTTCGAGTTTTTTAACTATATAAATATCAATATAATCTACAAATTCCGTGGGATTTGTCTAATTTCTTAAAAAAATGTTAAATTCATATGGATTCACCTATATATAACAACAATTTCACGTTCGCATGCGGAGGAATCAGGGTTTGTTTGTGTAAATCGTCCAATTGTAAAAATCGTCGTTTCTTGAGGTAAAAACACGATTTTGCTATAAACGTTAATAAAATCTCTATATTCCAACCGACTGTGCTAATTCTTTGACAGAGTGTTTAGCATACATGATTGAACTGTATTATATCACTGGTTTCGTTTTTCCCCACAAAAAAAAATCCTTCAAAAAATTTCGTTTTTGCGAGATTATTAACTATATAATTATTTATAAAATATACAAATTCCGTGGGATTTGTCTAATTTCTTAAAAAAAATGTTAAATTCATGTGGAGTCACCTGTATATAACAACAATTTCACGTTCGCATGCAGAGGAATATGGGTTTGTTTGTGTAAATCGTCCAATTGTAAAAATCGTCGTTTCTTGCGGTAAAAACACGATTTTGTTATAAACGTTAATAAAATCTCTATATTCCAACCGATTGTGCTAATTCTTTCACAGAGTGTTTAGTATACATAATTGAACTGTATTATATCACTGGTTTCGATTTTCCCCACAAAAAAAAAATCCTTCAAAAAATTTCGTTTTTGCGAGATTTTAACTATATAAATATCAATAAAATTTACAAATTCCGTGGGATTTGTCTAATTTCTAAAAAAAGTGTTAAATTCATGTGGATTCACCTATATATAACAACAATTTCACGTTCGCATGCAGAGGAATATGGGTTTGTTTGTGTAAATCGTCCAATTGTAAAAATCGTCGTTTCTTGCGGTAAAAACACGATTTTGCTATAAACATTAATAAAATCTCTATATTCCAAACGATTGTGCTAATTCTTGGACAGAGTGTTTAGTATACATGATTGAACTGTATTATATCACTGGTTTCGATTTTCCCCACAAAAAAAAACCTTCAAAAAATTTCGTTTTTGCGAGATTTTAACTATATAAATATCAATAAAATCTACAAATTCCGGGGGATTTGTCTAATTTCTTAAAAAAATGTTAAATTCATGTGGAGTCACCTATATATAACAACAATTTCACGTTCGCATGCAGAGGAATATGGGTTTGTTCGTGAAAATCGTCAAATTGTAAAAATCGTCGTTTCTTGCGGTAAAAACACGATTTTGCTATAAACGTTAATAAAATCTCTATATTCCAACCGATTGTGATAATTCTTTGACAGAGTGTTTAGTATACATGATTGAACTGTATTATATCACTGGTTTCGATTTTCCCCACAAAAAAAAATCCTTCAAAAAATTTCGTTTTTACGAGATTTTAACTATATAAATATTTATAAAATATACAAATTCCGTTGGTTTTGTCTAATTTCTTAAAAAAATGTTAAATTCATGTGGAGTCACCTGTATATAACAACAATTTCACGTTCGCATGCAGAGGAATATGGGTTTGTTTGTGTAAATCGTCCAATTGTAAAAATCGTCGTTTCTTGCGGTAAAAACACGATTTTGTTTAAACGTTAATATAATCTCTCTATTCCAACCGATTGTGCTGATACTTTCACAGAGTGTTTAGTATACATAATTGAACTGTATTATATCACTGGTTTCGATTTTCCCCACAAAAAAAAATCCTTCAAAAAATTTCGTTTTTGCGAGATTTTAACTATATATATATCAATAAAATCTACAAATTCCGTGGGATTTGTCTAATTTCTTAAAAAAATGTTAAATTCATGTGGAGTCACCTGTATATAACAACAATCTCACGTTCGCATGCAGAGGAATATGGGTTTGTTTGTGTAAATCGTCCAATTGTAAAAATCGTCGTTTCTTGCGGTAAAAACACGATTTTGTTATAAACGTTAATAAAATCTCTATATTCTAACCGATTGTGCTAATTCTTTCACAGAGTGTTTAGTATACATAATTGAACTGTATTATATCACTGGTTTCGATTTTCCCCACAGAAAAAAATCCTTAAAAAAATTTCGTTTTTGCGAGATTTTAACTATATAAATATCAATAAAATCTAAAAATTCCGGGGGATTTGTCTAATTTCTTAAAAAAATGTTAAATTCATGTGGAGTCACCTATATATAACAACAATTTCACGTTCGCATGCAGAGGAATCAGGGTTTGTTTGTGAAAATGGTCAAATTGTAAAAATCGTTGTTTCTTGCGGTAAAAACACGATTTTGCTATAAACGTTAATAAAATCTCTATATTCCAACCGATTGTGCTAATTCTTTCACAGAGTGTTTAGTATACATGATTGAACTGTATTATGTCACTGGTTTCGAATTTCCCACAAAAAAAAATCCTTCAAAAAATTTCGTTTTTTCGAGTTTTTTAACTATATAAATATCAATATAATCTACAAATTCCGTGGGATTTGTCTAATTTCTTAAAAAAATGTTAAATTCATGTGGATCCACCTATATATATCAACAATTTCACGTTCGCATGCGGAGGAATAAGGGTTTGTTTGTGTAAATCGTCCAATTGTAAAAATCGTCGTTTCTTGAGGTAAAAACACGATTTTGCTATAAACAATAAAATCTCTATATTCCAACCGATTGTGCTAATTCTTTGACAGAGTGTTTAGTATACATGATTGAACTGTATTATATCACTGGTTTCGATTTTCCCCACAAAAAAAAATCCTTCAAAAAATTTCGTGTTTGCGAGATTTTAACTATATAAATATCAATAAAATCTACAAATTCCGGGGGATTTGTCTAATTTCTTAAAAAAATGTTAAATTCATGTGGAGTCACCTATATATAACAACAATTTCACGTTCGCATGCAGAGGAATATGGGTTTGTTCGTGAAAATCGTCAAAATGTAAAAATCGTCGTTTCTTGCGGTAAAAACACGATTTTGCTATAAACGCTAATAAAATCTCTATATTCCAACCGATTGTGCTAATTCTTTCACAGAGTGTTTAGTATACATGATTGAAATGTATTATGTCACTGGTTTCGATTTTCCCCACAAAAAAAAATCTTTCAAATAATTTCGTTTTTGCGAGTTTTTTAACTATATAAATATCAATATAATCTACAAATTCCGTGGGATTTGTATAATTTATTAAAAAAATGTTAAATTCATGTGGAGTCACCTGTATATAACAACAATTTCACGTTCGCATGCAGAGGAATATGGGTTTGTTTGTGTAAATCGTCCAATTGTAAAAATCGTCGTTTCTTGCGGTAAAAACACGATTTTGTTTAAACGTTAATAAAATCTCTATATTCCAACCGATTATGCTAATACTTTCACAGAGTGTTTAGTATACATAATTGAACTGTATTATATCACTGGTTTCGATTTTCCCCACAAAAAAAATTCCTTCAAAAAATTTCGTTTTTGCGAGATTTTAACTATATAAATATCAATAAAATCTACAAATTCCGTGGGATTTGTCCAATTTCTTAAAAAAATGTTAAATTCATGTGGAGTCACCTGTATATAACAACAATTTCACGTTCGCATGCAGAGGAATATGGGTTTGTTTGTGTAAATCGTCCAATTGTAAAAATCGTCGTTTCTTGCGGTAAAAACACGATTTTGCTATAAACGTTAATAAAATCTCTATATTCCAACCGATTGTGCTAATTCTTTCACAGAGTGTTTAGTATACATAATTGAACTGCATTATATCACTGGTTTCGATTTTCCCCACAAAAAAAAATCCTTCAAAAAATTTCGTTTTTACGAGATTTTAACTATATAAATATCAATAAAATCTACAAATTCCGGGGGATTTGTCTAATTTCTTAAAAAAATGTTAAATTCATGTGGAGTCACCTATATATAACAACAATTTCACGTTCGCATGCAGAGGAATATGGGTTTGTTTGAGAAAATGGTCAAATTGTAAATATCGTTGTTTCTTGCGGTAAAAACACGATTTTGCTATAAACGTTAATAAAATCTCTATATTCCAACCGATTGTGCTAATTCTTTCACAGAGTGTTTAGTATACATGACTGAACTGTATTATGTCACTTGTTTCGAATTTCCCACAAAAAAAATCCTTCAAAAAATTTCGTTTTTTCGAGTTTTTTAACTATATAAATATCAATATAATCTACAAATTCCGTGGGATTTGTCTAATTTCTTAAAAAAATGTTAAATTCATGTGGATTCACCTATATATAACAACAATTTCACGTTCGCATGCGGAGGAATCAGGGTTTGTTTGTGTAAATCGTCCAATTGTAAAAATCGTCGTTTCTTGAGGTAAAAACACGATTTTGCTATAAACGTTAATAAAATCTCTATATTCCAACCGACTGTGCTAATTCTTTGACAGAGTGTTTAGTATACATGATTGAACTGTATTATATCACTGGTTTCGTTTTTCCCCACAAAAAAAAATCCTTCAAAAAATTTCGTTTTTGCGAGATTATTAACTATATAAATATTTATAAAATATACAAATTCCGTGGGATTTGTCTAATTTCTTAAAAAAATGTTAAATTCATGTGGAGTCACCTGTATATAACAACAATTTCACGTTCGCATGCAGAGGAATATGGGTTTGTTTGTGTAAATCGTCCAATTGTAAAAATCGTCGTTTCTTGCGGTAAAAACACGATTTTGTTATAAACGTTAATAAAATCTCTATATTCCAACCGATTGTGCTAATTCTTTCACAGAGTGTTTAGTATACATAATTGAACTGTATTATATCACTGGTTTCGATTTTCCCAACAAAAAAAAAATCCTTCAAAAAATTTCGTTTTTGCGAGATTTTAACTATATAAATATCAATAAAATTTACAAATTCCGTGGGATTTGTCTAATTTCTAAAAAAAGTGTTAAATTCATGTGGATTCACCTATATATAACAACAATTTCACGTTCGCATGCAGAGGAATATGGGTTTGTTTGTGTAAATCGTCCAATTGTAAAAAACGTCGTTTCTTGCGGTAAAAACACGATTTTGCTATAAACATTAATAAAATCTCTATATTCCAAACGATTGTGCTAATTCTTGGACAGAGTGTTTAGTATACATGATTGAACTGTATTATATCACTGGTTTCGATTTTCCCCACAAAAAAAAACCTTCAAAAAATTTCGTTTTTGCGAGATTTTAACTATATAAATATCAATAAAATCTACAAATTCCGGGGGATTTGTCTAATTTCTTAAAAAAATGTTAAATTCATGTGGAGTCACCTATATATAACAACAATTTCACGTTCGCATGCAGAGGAATATGGGTTTGTTCGTGAAAATCGTCAAATTGTAAAAATCGTCGTTTCTTGCGGTAAAAACACGATTTTGCTATAAACGTTAATAAAATCTCTATATTCCAACCGATTGTGATAATTCTTTCACAGAGTGTTTAGTATACATGATTGAACTGTATTATATCACTGGTTTCGATTTTCCCCACAAAAAAAAAAATCCTTCAAAAAATTTCGTTTTTTGCGAGTTTTTTAACTATATAAATATCAATATAATCTACAAATTCCGTGGGATTTGTCTAATTTCTTAAAAAAATGTTAAATTCATGTGGAGTCACCTGTATATAACAACAATTTCACGTTCGCATGCAGAGGAATATGGGTTTGTTTGTGTAAATCGTCCAATTGTAAAAATCGTCGCTTCTTGAGGTAAAAACCCGATTTTGTTTAAACGTTAATAAAATCTCTATATTCCAACCGATTGTGCTAATACTTTCACAGAGTGTTTAGTATACATAATTGAACTGTATTATATCACTGGTTTCGATTTTCCCAACAAAAAAAAAATCCTTCAAAAAATTTCGTTTTTGCGAGATTTTAACTATATAAATATCAATAAAATTTACAAATTCCGTGGGATTTGTCTAATTTCTAAAAAAAGTGTTAAATTCATGTGGATTCACCTATATATAACAACAATTTCACGTTCGCATGCAGAGGAATATGGGTTTGTTTGTGTAAATCGTCCAATTGTAAAAATCGTCGTTTCTTGCGGTAAAAACACGATTTTGTTATAAACGTTAATAAAATCTCTATATTCCAACCGATTGTGCTAATTCTTGGACAGAGTGTTTAGTATACATAATTGAATTGTATTATATCACTGGTTTCGATTTTCCCCACAAAAAAAAATCCTTCAAAATATTTCGTTTTTGCGAGATTTTAACTATATAAATATCAATAAAATCTAAAAATTCCGGGGGATTTGTCTAATTTCTTAAAAAAATGTTAAATTCATGTGGAGTCACCTATATATAACAACAATTTCACGTTCGCATGCAGAGGAATAAGGGTTTGTTTGTGAAAATGGTCAAATTGTAAAAATCGTTGTTTCTTGCGGTAAAAACACGATTTTGCTATAAACGTTAATAAAATCTCTATATTCCAACCGATTGTGCTAATTCTTTCACAGAGTGTTTAGTATACATGATTGAACTGTATTATGTCACTGGTTTCGAATTTCCCACAAAAAAAAATCCTTCAAAAAATTTCGTTTTTTCGAGTTTTTTAACTATATAAATATCAATATAATCTACAAATTCCGTGGGATTTGTATAATTTCTTAAAAAAATGTTAAATTCATGTGGATTCACCTATATAAATCAACAATTTCACGTTCGCATGCGGAGGAATAAGGGTTTGTTTGTGTAAATCGTCCAATTGTAAAAATCGTCGTTTCTTGAGGTAAAAACACGATTTTGCTATAAACAATAAAATCTCTATATTCCAACCGATTGTGCTAATTCTTTGACAGAGTGTTTAGTATACATGATTGAACTGTATTCTATCACTGGTTTCGATTTTCCCCACAAAAAAAAAATCCTTCAAAAAATTTCGTTTTTGCGAGATTTTAACTATATAAATATCAATAAAATCTACAAATTCCGGGGGATTTGTCTAATTTCTTAAAAAAATGTTAAATTCATGTGGAGTCACCTATATATCACAACAATTTCACGTTCGCATGCAGAGGAATATGGGTTTGTTCGTGAAAATCGTCAAAATGTAAAAATCGTCGTTTCTTGCGGTAAAAACACAATTTTGCTATAAACGCTAATAAAATCTCTATATTCCAACCGATTGTGCTAATTCTTTCACAGAGTGTTTAGTATACATGATTGAACTGTATTATGTCACTGGTTTCGATTTTCCCCACAAAAAAAAATCCTTCAAAAAATTTCGTTTTTGCGAGTTTTTTAACTATATAAATATCAATATAATCTACAAATTCCGTGGGATTTGTCTAATTTCTTAAAAAAATGTTAAATTCATGTGGAGTCACCTGTATATTACAACAATTTCACGTTCGCATGCAGAGGAATATGGGTTTGTTTGTGTAAATCGTCCAATTGTAAAAATCGTCGTTTCTTGCGGTAAAAACACGATTTTGTTTAAACGTTAATAAAATCTCTATATTCCAACCGATTATGCTAATACTTTCACAGAGTGTTTAGTATACATAATTGAACTGTATTATATCACTGGTTTCGATTTTCCCCACAAAAAAAATTCCTTCAAAAAATTTCGTTTTTGCGAGATTTTAACTATATAAATATCAATAAAATCTACAAATTCCGTGGGATTTGTCCAATTTCTTAAAAAAATGTTAAATTCATGTGGAGTCACCTGTATATAACAACAATTTCACGTTCGCATGCAGAGGAATATGGGTTTGTTTGTGTAAATCGTCCAATTGTAAAAATCGTCGTTTCTTGCGGTAAAAACACGATTTTGCTATAAACGTTAATAAAATCTCTATATTCCAACCGATTGTGCTAATTCTTTCACAGAGTGTTTAGTATACATAATTGAACTGCATTATATCACTGGTTTCGATTTTCCCCACAAAAAAAATCCTTCAAAAAATTTCGTTTTTGCGAGATTTTAACTATATAAATATCAATAAAATCTACAAATTCCGGGGGATTTGTCTAATTTCTTAAAAAAATGTTAAATTCATGTGGAGTCACCTATATATAACAACAATTTCACGTTCGCATGCAGAGGATTATGGGTTTGTTTGTGAAAATGGTCAAATTGTAAAAATCGTTGTTTCTTGCGGTAAAAACACGATTTTGCTATAAACGTTAATAAAATCTCTATATTCCAACCGATTGTGCTAATTCTTTCACAGAGTGTTTAGTATACATGACTGAACTGTATTATGTCACTGGTTTCGAATTTCCCACAAAAAAAATCCTTCAAAAAATTTCGTTTTTTCGAGTTTTTTAACTATATAAATATCAATATAATCTACAAATTCCGTGGGATTTGTCTAATTTCTTAAAAAAATGTTAAATTCATGTGGATTCACCTATATATAACAACAATTTCACGTTCGCATGCGGAGGAATCAGGGTTTGTTTGTGTAAATCGTCCAATTGTAAAAATCTTCGTTTCTTGAGGTAAAAACACGATTTTGCTATAAACGTTAATAAAATCTCTATATTCCAACCGACTGTACTAATTCTTTGACAGAGTGTTTAGTATACATGATTGAACTGTATTATATCACTGGTTTCGTTTTTCCCCACAAAAAAAAATCCTTCAAAAAATTTCGTTTTTGCGAGATTATTAACTATATAAATATTTATAAAATATACAAATTCCGTGGGATTTGTCTAATTTCTTAAAAAAATGTTAAATTCATGTGGAGTCACCTGTATATAACAACAATTTCACGTTCGCATGCAGAGGAATATGGGTTTGTTTGTGTAAATCGTCCAATTGTAAAAATCGTCGTTTCTTGCGGTAAAAACACGATTTTGTTATAAACGTTAATAAAATCTCTATATTCCAACCGATTGTGCTAATTCTTTCACAGAGTGTTTAGTATACATAATTGAACTGTATTATATCACTGGTTTCGATTTTCCCCACAAAAAAAAAATCCTTCAAAAAATTTCGTTTTTGCGAGATTTTAACTATATAAATGTCAATAAATTTTCAAATTCCGTGGGATTTGTCTAATTTCTAAAAAAAGTGTTAAATTCATGTGGATTCACCTATATATAACAACAATTTCACGTTCGCATGCAGAGGAATATGGGTTTGTTTGTGTAAATCGTCCAATTGTAAAAATCGTCGTTTCTTGCGGTAAAAACACGATTTTGCTATAAACATTAATAAAACCTCTATATTCCAAACGATTGTGCTAATTCTTGGACAGAGTGTTTAGTATACATGATTGAACTGTATTATATCACTGGTTTCGATTTTCCCCACAAAAAAAATCCTTCAAAAAATTTCGTTTTTGCGAGATTTTAACTATATAAATATCAATAAAATCTACAAATTCCGGGGGATTTGTCTAATTTCTTAAAAAAATGTTAAATTCATGTGGAGTCACCTATATATAACAACAATTTCACGTTCGCATGCAGAGGAATATGGGTTTGTTCGTGAAAATCGTCAAATTGTAAAAATCGTCGTTTCTTGCGGTAAAAACACGATTTTGCTATAAACGTTAATAAAATCTCTATATTCCAACCGATTGTGATAATTCTTTGACAGAGTGTTTAGTATACATGATTGAACTGTATTATATCACTGGTTTCGATTTTCCCCACAAAAAAAAATCCTTCAAAAAATTTCGTTTTTACGAGATTTTAACTATATAAATATTTATAAAATATACAAATTCCGTGGGATTTGTCTAATTTCTTAAAAAAATGTTAAATTCATGTGGAGTCACCTGTATATAACAACAATTTCACGTTCGCATGCAGAGGAATATGGGTTTGTTTGTGTAAATCGTCCAATTGTAAAAATCGTCGTTTCTTGCGGTAAAAACACGATTTTGTTTAAACGTTAATAAAATCTCTCTATTCCAACCGATTGTGCTGATACTTTCACAGAGTGTTTAGTATACATAATTGAACTGTATTATATCACTGGTTTCGATTTTCCCCACAAAAAAAAATCCTTCAAAAAATTTCGTTTTTGCGAGATTTTAACTATATAAATATCAATAAAATCTACAAATTCCGTGGGATTTGTCTAATTTCTTAAAAATATGTTAAATTCATGTGGAGTCACCTGTATATAACATCAATCTCACGTTCGCATGCAGAGGAATATGGGTTTGTTTGTGAAAATCGTCCAATTGTAAAAATCGTCGTTTCTTGCGGTAAAAACACGATTTCGTTATAAACGTTAATAAAATCTCTATATTCCAACCGATTGTGCTAATTCTTTCACAGAGTGTTTAGTATACATAATTGAACTGTATTATATCACTGGTTTCGATTTTCCCCACAAAAAAAAATCCTTCAAAAAATTTCGTTTTTGCGAGATTTTAACTATATAAATATCAATAAAATCTAAAAATTCCGGGGGATTTGTCTAATTTCTTAAAAAAATGTTAAATTCATGTGGAGTCACCTATATATAACAACAATTTCACGTTCGCATGCAGAGGAATAAGGGTTTGTTTGTGAAAATGGTCAAATTGTAAAAATCGTTGTTTCTTGCGGTAAAAACACGATTTTGCTATAAACGTTAATAAAATCTCTATATTCCAACCGATTGTGCTAATTCTTTCACAGAGTGTTTAGTATACATGATTGAACTGTATTATGTCACTGGTTTCGAATTTCCCACAAAAAAAAATCCTTCAAAAAATTTCGTTTTTTCGAGTTTTTTAACTATATAAATATCAATATAATCTACAAATTCCGTGGGATTTGTCTAATTTCTTAAAAAAATGTTAAATTCATGTGGATTCACCTATATATATCAACAATTTCACGTTCGCATGCGGAGGAATAAGGGTTTGTTTGTGTAAATCGTCCAATTGTAAAAATCGTCGTTTCTTGAGGTAAAAACACGATTTTGCTATAAACAATAAAATCTCTATATTCCAACCGATTGTGCTAATTCTTTGACAGAGTGTTTAGTATACATGATTGAAATGTATTATATCACTGGTTTCGATTTTCCCCACAAAAAAAAATCCTTCAAAAAATTTCGTTTTTGCGAGATTTTAACTATATAAATATCAATAAAATCTACAAATTCCGGGGGTTTTGTCTAATTTCTTAAAAAAATGTTAAATTCATGTGGAGTCACCTATATATAACAACAATTTCACGTTCGCATGCAGAGGAATATGGGTTTGTTCGTGAAAATCGTCAAAATGTAAAAATCGTCGTTTCTTGCGGTAAAAACACGATTTTGCTATAAACGCTAATAAAATCTCTATATTCCAACCGATTGTGCTAATTCTTTCACAGAGTGTTTAGTATACATGATTGAACTGTATTATGTCACTGGTTTCGATTTTCCCCACAAAAAAAAATCCTTCAAAAAATTTCGTTTTTGCGAGATTTTAACTATATAAATATCAATAAAATCTACAAATTCCGTGGGATTTGTCCAATTTCTTAAAAAAATGTTAAATTCATGTGGAGTCACCTGTATATAACAACAATTTCACGTTCGCATGCAGAGGAATATGGGTTTGTTTGTGTAAATCGTCCAATTGTAAAAATCGTCGTTTCTTGCGGTAAAAACACGATTTTGCTATAAACGTTAATAAAATCTCTATATTCCAACCGATTGTGCTAATTCTTTCACAGAGTGTTTAGTATACATAATTGAACTGCATTATATCACTGGTTTCGATTTTCCCCACAAAAAAAAATCCTTCAAAAAATTTCGTTTTTGCGAGATTTTAACTATATAAATATCAATAAAATCTACAAATTCCGGGGGATTTGTCTAATTTCTTAAAAAAATGTTAAATTCATGTGGAGTCACCTATATATAACAACAATTTCACGTTCGCATGCAGAGGAATATGGGTTTGTTTGTGAAAATGGTCAAATTGTAAAAATCGTTGTTTCTTGCGGTAAAAACACGATTTTGCTATAAACGTTAATAAAATCTCTATATTCCAACCGATTGTGCTAATTCTTTCACAGAGTGTTTAGTATACATGACTGAACTGTATTATGTCACTGGTTTCGAATTTCCCACAAAAAAAAATCCTTCAAAAAATTTCGTTTTTTCGAGTTTTTTAACTATATAAATATCAATATAATCTACAAATTCCGTGGGATTTGTCTAATTTCTTAAAAAAATGTTAAATTCGTGTGGATTCACCTATATATAACAACAATTTCACGTTCGCATGCGGAGGAATAAGGGTTTGTTTGTGTAAATCGTCCAATTGTAAAAATCGTCGTTTCTTCAGGTAAAAACACGATTTTGCTATAAACGTTAATAAAAGCTCTATATTCCAACCGATTGTGCTAATTCTTTGACAGAGTGTTTAGTATACATGATTGAACTGTATTACATCACTGGTTTCGATTTTCCCCACAAAAAAAAATCCTTCAAAATATTTCGTTTTTGCGAGATTATTATCTATATAAATATATATAAAATATACAAATTCCGTGGGATTTGTCTAATCTCTTAAAAAAATGTTAAATTCATGTGGAGTCACCTGTATATAACAACAATTTCACGTTCGCATGCAGAGGAATATGGGTTTGTTTGTGTAAATCGTCCAATTGTAAAAATCGTCGTTTCTTGCGGTAAAAACACGATTTTGCTATAAACGTTAATAAAATCTCTATATTCCAACCGATTGTGCTAATTCTTTCACAGAGTGTTTAGTATACATGATTGAACTGTATTATGTCACTGGTTTCGAATTTCCCACAAAAAAAAATCCTTCAAAAAATTTCGTTTTTTCGAGTTTTTTAACTATATAAATATCAATATAATCTACAAATTCCGTGGGATTTGTCTAATTTCTTAAAAAAATGTTAAATTCACGTGGATTCACCTATATATAACAACAATTTCACGTTCGCATGCGGAGGAATAAGGGTTTGTTTGTGTAAATCGTCCAATTGTAAAAATCGTCGTTTCTTGAGGTAAAAACACGATTTTGCTATAAACGTTAATAAAATCTCTATATTCCAACCGATTGTGCTAATTCTTTGACAGAGTGTTTAGTATACATGATTGAACTGTATTATATCACTGGTTTCGATTTTCCCCACAAAAAAAAATCCTTCAAAAAATTTCGTTTTTGCGAGATTATTAACTATATAAATATTTATAAAATATACAAATTCCGTGGGATTTGTCTAATTTCTTAAAAAAATGTTAAATTCATGTGGATTCACCTATATATAACAACAATTTCACGTTCGCATGCAGAGGAATATGGGTTTGTTTGTGTAAATCGTCCAATTGTAAAAATCGTCGTTTCTTGCGGTAAAAACACGATTTTGCTATAAACATTAATAAAATCTCTATATTCCAACCGATTGTGCTAATTCTTGGACAGAGTGTTTAGTATACATGATTGAACTGTATTATATCACTGGTTTCGATTTTCCCCACAAAAAAAAATCCTTCAAAAAATTTCGTTTTTGCGAGATTTTGACTATATAAATATCAATAAAATCTACAAATTCCGGGGGATTTGTCTAATTTCTTAAAAAAATGTTAAATTCATGTGGAGTCACCTATATATAACAACAATTTCACGTTCGCATGCAGAGGAATATGGGTTTGTTCGTGAAAATCGTCAAATTGTAAAAATCGTCATTTCTTGCGGTAAAAACACGATTTTGCTATAAACGCTAATAAAATCTCTATATTCCAACCGATTGTGCTAATTCTTTCACAGAGTGTTTAGTATACATGATTGAACTGTATTATGTCACTGGTTTCGATTTTCCCCACAAAAAAAAATCCTTCAAAAAATTTCGTTTTTGCGAGTTTTTTAACTATTTAAATATCAATAAAATCTACAAATTCCGTGGGATTTGTCTAATTTCTTAAAAAAATGTTAAATTCATGTGGAGTCACCTGTATATAACAACAATTTCACGTTCGCATGCAGAGGAATATGGGTTTGTTTGTGTAAATCGTCCAATTGTAAAAATCGTCGTTTCTTGCGGTAAAAACACGATTTTGTTATAAACGTTAATAAAATCTCTATATTCCAACCGATTGTGCTAATTCTTTCACAGAGTGTTTAGTATACATAATTGAACTGTATTATATCACTGGTTTCGATTTTCCCCACAAAAAAAATCCTTCAAAAAATTTCGTTTTTGCGAGATTTTAACTAAATAAATATCAACAAAATCTACAAATTCCCTGGGATTTGTCTAATTTCTTAAAAAAATGTTAAATTCATGTGGATTCACCTATATATAACAACAATTTCACGTTCGCATGCAGAGGAATATGGGTTTGTTTGTGTAAATCGTCCAATTGTAAAAATCGTCGTTTCTTGCGGTAAAAACACGATTTTGCTATAAACATTAATAAAATCTCTATATTCCAACCGATTGTGCTAATTCTTGGACAGAGTGTTTAGTATACATTATTGAACTGTATTATATCACTGGTTTCGATTTTCCCCACAAAAAAAAATCCTTCAAAAAATTTCGTTTTTGCGAGATTTTAACTATATAAATATCAATAAAATCTACAAATTCCGGGGGATTTGTCTAATTTCTTAAAAAAATGTTAAATTCATGTGGAGTCACCTATATATAACAACAATTTCACGTTCGCATGCAGAGGAATATGGGTTTGTTTGTGTAAATCGTCCAATTGTAAAAATCGTCGTTTCTTGCGGTAAAAACACGATTTTGCTATAAACGTTAATAAAATCTCTATATTCCAACCGATTGTGCTAATTCTTTCACAGAGTGTTTAGTATACATGATTGAACTGTATTATGTCACTGGTTTCGATTTTCCCCACAAAAAAAAATCCTTCAAAAAATTTCGTTTTTGCGAGTTTTTTAACTATATAAATATCAATATAATCTACAAATTCCGTGGGATTTGTCTAATTTCTTAAAAAAATGTTAAATTCATGTGGAGTCACCTGTATATAACAACAATTTCACGTTCGCATGCAGAGGAATATGGGTTTGTTTGTGTAAATCGTCCAATTGTAAAAATCGTCGTTTCTTGCGGTAAAAACACGATTTTGTTTAAACGTTAATAAAATCTCTATATTCCAACCGATTGTGCTAATACTTTCACTGAGTGTTTAGTATACATAATTGAACTGTATTATATCACTGGTTTCGATTTTCCCCACAAAAAAAAAATCCTTCAAAAAATTTCGTTTTTGCGAGATTTTAACTATATAAATATCAATAAAATCTACAAATTCCGTGGGATTTGTCTAATTTCTTAAAAAAATGTTAAATTCATGTGGAGTCACCTGTATATAACAACAATTTCACGTTCGCATGCAGAGGAATGTGGGTTTGTTTGTGTAAATCGTCCAATTGTAAAAATCGTCGTTTCTTGAGGTAAAAACACGATTTTGTTATAAACGTTAATAAAATCTCTATATTCCAACCGATTGTGCTAATACTTTCACAGAGCGTTTAGTATACATAATTGAACTGTATTATATCACTGGTTTCGATTTTCCCCACAAAAAAAAAATCCTTCAAAAAATTTCGTTTTTGCGAGATTTTAACTATATAAATATCAATAAAATCTACAAATTCCGGGGGATTTGTCTAATTTCTTAAAAAAATGTTAAATTCATGTGGAGTCACCTATATATAACAACATTTTCACGTTCGCATTCAGAGGAATATGGGTTTGTTTGTGAAAATGGTCAAATTGTAAAAATCGTTGTTTCTTGCGGTAAAAACACGATTTTGCTATAAACGTTAATAAAATCTCTATATTCCAACCGATTGTGCTAATTCTTTCACAGAGTGTTTAGTATACATGATTGAACTGTATTATGTCACTGGTTTCGAATTTCCCACAAAAAAAAATCCTTCAAAAAATTTCGTTTTTTCGAGTTTTTTAACTATATAAATATCAATATAATCTACAAATTCCGTGGGATTTGTCTAATTTCTTAAAAAAATGTTAAATTCATGTGGATTCACCTATATATATAACAACAATTTCACGTTCGCATGGGGAGGAACAAGGGTTTGTTTGTGTAAATCGTCCAATTGTAAAAATCGTCGTTTCTTGAGGTAAAAACACGATTTTGCTATAAACGTTAATAAAATCTCTATATTCCAACCGATTGTGCTAATTCTTTGACAGAGTGTTTAGTATACATGATTGAACTGTATTATATCACTGGTTTCGATTTTCCCCACAAAAAAAAATCCTTCAAAAAATTTCGTTTTTGCGAGATTATTAACTATATAAATATTTATAAAATATACAAATTCCGTGGGATTTTTCTAATTTCTTAAAAAAATGTTAAATTCATGTGGAGTCACCTGTATATAACAACAATTTCAAGTTCGCATGCAGAGGAATATGGGTTTGTTTGTGTAAATCGTCCAATTGTAAAAATCGTCGTTTCTTGCGGTAAAAACACGATTTTGTTATAAACGTTAATAAAATCTCTATATTCCAACCGATTGTGCTAATTCTTTCACAGAGTGTTTAGTATACATAATTGAACTGTATTATATCACTGGTTTCGATTTTCCCCACAAAAAAAAAATCCTTCAAAAAATTTCGTTTTTGCGAGATTTTAACTATATAAATATCAATAAAATCTACAAATTCCGTGGGATTTGTCTAATTTCTTAAAAAAGTGTTAAATTCATGTGGATTCACCTATATATAACAACAATTTCACGTTCGCATGCAGAGGAATATGGGTTTGTTTGTGTAAATCGTCCAATTGTAAAAATCGTCGTTTCTTGCGGTAAAAACACGATTTTGCTATAAACATTAATAAAATCTCTATATTCCAACCTATTGTGCTAATTCTTGGACAGAGTGTTTAGTATACATGATTGAACTGTATTATATCACTGGTTTCGATTTTCCCCACAAAAAAAAATCCTTCAAAAAATTTCGTTTTTGCGAGATTTTAACTATATAAATATCAATAAAATCTACAAATTCCGGGGGATTTGTCTAATTTCTTAAAAAAATGTTAAATTCATGTGGAGTCACCTATATATAACAACAATTTCACGTTCGCATGCAGAGGAATATGGGTTTGTTCGTGAAAATGGTCAAATTGTAAAAATCGTCGTTTCTTGCGGTAAAAACACGATTTTGCTATAAACGTTAATAAAATCTCTATATTCCAACCGATTGTGATAATTCTTTGACAGAGTGTTTAGTATACATGATTGAACTGTATTATATCACTGGTTTCGATTTTCCCCACAAAAAAAAAATCCTTCAAAAAATTTCGTTTTTGCGAGATTTTAACTATATAAATATTTATAAAATATACAAATTCCTTGGGATTTGTCTAATTTTTTAAAAAATGTTAAATTCATGTGGAGTCACCTGTATATAACAACAATTTCACGTTCGCATGCAGAGGAATATGGGTTTGTTTGTGTAAATCGTCCAATTGTAAAAATCGTCGTTTCTTGAGGTAAAAACCCGATTTTGTTTAAACGTTAATAAAATCTCTATATTCCAACCGATTGTGCTAATTCTTTCACAGAGTGTTTAGTATACATAATTGAACTGTATTATATCACTGGTTTCGATTTTCCCCACAAAAAAAAAATCCTTCAAAAAATTTCGTTTTTGCGAGATTTTAACTATATAAATATCAATAAAATTTACAAATTCCGTGGGATTTGTCTAATTTCTAAAAAAAGTGTTAAGTTCATGTGGATTCACCTATATATAACAACAATTTCACGTTCGCATGCAGAGGAATATGGGTTTGTTTGTGTAAATCGTCCAATTGTAAAAATCGTCGTTTCTTGCGGTAAAAACACGATTTTGCTATAAACATTAATAAAATCTCTATATTCCAAATGATTGTGCTAATTCTTGGACAGAGTGTTTAGTATACACGATTGAACTGTATTATATCACTGGTTTCGATTTTCACCACAAAAAAAATCCTTCAAAAAATTTTGTTTTTGCGAGATTTTAACTATATAAATATCAATAAAATCTACAAATTCCGGGGGATTTGTCTAATTTCTTAAAAAAATGTTAAATTCATGTGGAGTCACCTATATATAACAACAATTTCACGTTCGCATACAGAGGAATATGGGTTTGTTCGTGAAAATCGTCAAATTGTAAAAATCGTCGTTTCTTGCGGTAAAAACACGATTTTGCTATAAACGTTAATAAAATCTCTATATTCCAACCGATTGTGATAATTCTTTGACAGAGTGTTTAGTATACATGATTGAACTGTATTATATCACTGGTTTCGATTTTCCCCACAAAAAAAAATCCTTCAAAAAATTTCGTTTTTACGAGATTTTAACTATATAAATATAAAATATACAAATTCCGTGGGATTTGTCTAATTTCTTAAAAAAATGTTAAATTCATGTGGAGTCACCTGTATATAACAACAATTTCACGTTCGCATGCAGAGGAATATGGGTTTGTTTGTGAAAATGGCCAAATTGTAAAAATCGTTGTTTCTTGCGGTAAAAACACGATTTTGCTATAAACGTTAATAAAATCTCTATATTCCAACCGATTGTGCTAATTCTTTCACAGAGTGTTTAGTATACATGATTGAACTGTATTATGTCACTGGTTTCGAATTTCCCACAAAAAAAAATCCTTCAAAAAATTTCGTTTTTTCGAGTTTTTTAACTATATAAATATCAATATAATCTACAAATTCCGTGGGATTTGTCTAATTTCTTAAAAAAATGTTAAATTCATGTGGATTCACCTATATATATCTACAATTTCACGTTCGCATGCGGAGGAATAAGGGTTTGTTTGTGTAAATCGTCCAATTGTAAAAATCGTCGTTTCTTGAGGTAAAAACACGATTTTGCTATAAACAATAAAATCTCTATATTCCAACCGATTGTGCTAATTCTTTGACAGAGTGTTTAGTATACATGATTGAACTGTATTATATCACTGGTTTCGATTTTCCCCACAAAAAAAAATCCTTCAAAAAATTTCGTTTTTGCGAGATTTTAACTATATAAATATCAATAAAATCTACAAATTCCGGGGGATTTGTCTAATTTCTTAAAAAAATGTTAAATTCATGTGGAGTCACCTATATATAACAACAATTTCACGTTCGCATGCAGAGGAATATGGGTTTGTTCGTGAAAATCGTCAAATTATAAAAATCGTCGTTTCTTGCGGTAAAAACACGATTTTGCTATAAACGCTAATAAAATCTCTATATTCCAACCGATTGTGCTAATTCTTTCACAGAGTGTTTAGTATACATGATTGAACTGTATTATGTCACTGGTTTCGATTTTCCCCACAAAAAAAAATCCTTCAAAAAATTTCGTTTTTGCGAGTTTTTTAACTATATAAATATCAATATAATCTACAAATTCCGTGGGATTTGTCTAATTTCTTAAAAAAATGTTAAATTCATGTGGAGTCACCTGTATATAACAACAATTTCACGTTCGCATGCAGAGGAATATGGGTTTGTTTGTGTAAATCGTCCAATTGTAAAAATCGTCGTTTCTTGCGGTAAAAACACGATTTTGTTTAAACGTTAATAAAATCTCTATATTCCAACCGATTATGCTAATACTTTCACAGAGTGTTTAGTATACATAATTGAACTCTATTATATCACTGGTTTCGATTTTCCCCACAAAAAAAAATCCTTAAAAAAATTTCGTTTTTGCGAGATTTTAACTATATAAATATCAATAAAATCTACAAATTCCGTGGGATTTGTCTAATTTTTTAAAAAATGTTAAATTCATGTGGAGTCACCTGTATATAACAACAATTTCACGTTCGCATGCAGAGGAATATGGGTTTGTTTGTGTAAATCGTCCAATTGTAAAAATCGTCGTTTCTTGAGGTAAAAACCCGATTTTGTTTAAACGTTAATAAAATCTCTATATTCCAACCGATTGTGCTAATACTTTCACAGAGTGTTTAGTATACATAATTGAACTGTATTATATCACTGGTTTCGATTTTCCCCACAAAAAAAAAAATCCTTCAAAAAATTTCGTTTTTGCGAGATTTTAACTATATAAATATCAATAAAATCTACAAATTCCGTGGGATTTGTCTAATTTCTTAAGAAAATGTTAAATTCATGTGGAGTCACCTGTATATAACAACAATTTCACGTTCGCATTCTGAGGAATATGGGTTTGTTTGTGTAAATCGTCCAATTGTAAAAATCGTCGTTTCTTGCGGTAAAAACACGATTTTGTTATAAACGTTAATAAAATCTCTATATTCCAACCGATTGTGCTAATTCTTGGACAGAGTGTTTAGTATATATAATTGAATTGTATTATATCACTGGTTTCGATTTTCCCCACAAAAAAAAATCCTTCAAAATATTTCGTTTTTGCGAGATTTTAACTATATAAATATCAATAAAATCTAAAAATTCCGGGGGATTTGTCTAATTTCTTAAAAAAATGTTAAATTCATGTGGAGTCACCTATATATAACAACAATTTCACGTTCACATGCAGAGGAATAAGGGTTTGTTTGTGAAAATGGTCAAATTGTAAAAATCGTTGTTTCTTGCGGTAAAAACACGATTTTGCTATAAACGTTAATAAAATCTCTATATTCCAACCGATTGTGCTAATTCTTTCACAGAGTGTTTAGTATACATGATTGAACTGT
This sequence comes from Periplaneta americana, assembly GCF_040183065.1. Lineage (NCBI taxonomy): Eukaryota > Metazoa > Arthropoda > Insecta > Blattodea > Blattidae > Periplaneta > Periplaneta americana. The sequence continues at coordinate 51,560 of NW_027185542.1, read as the reverse complement.
ATTATGTCACTGGTTTCGAATTTCCCACAAAAAAAAATCCTTCAAAATATTTCGTTTTTTCGAGTTTTTTAACTATATAAATATCAATATAATCTACAAATTCCGTGGGATTTGTCTAATTTCTTAAAAAAATGTTAAATTCATGTGGATTCACCTATATATATCAACAATTTCACGTTCGCATGCGGAGGAATAAGGGTTTGTTTGTGTAAATCGTCCAATTGTAAAAATCGTCGTTTCTTGAGGTAAAAACACGATTTTGCTATAAACGTTAATAAAATCTCTATATTCCAACCGATTGTGCTAATTCTTTGATAGAGTGTTTAGTATACATGATTGAACTGTATTATATCACTGGTTTCGATTTTCCCCACAAAAAAAAATCCTTCAAAAAATTTCGTTTTTGCGAGATTTTAACTATATAAATATCAATAAAATCTACAAATTCCGGGGGATTTGTCTAATTTCTTAAAAAAATGTTAAATTCATGTGGAGTCACCTATATATAACAACAATTTCACGTTCGCATGCAGAGGAATATGGGTTTGTTCGTGAAAATCGTCAAATTGTAAAAATCGTCGTTTCTTGCGGTAAAAACACGATTTTGCTATAAACGCTAATAAAATCTCTATATTCCAACCGATTGTGCTAATTCTTTCACAGAGTGTTTAGTATACATGATTGAACTGTATTATGTCACTGGTTTCGATTTTCCCCACAAAAAAAAATCCTTCAAAAAATTTCGTTTTTGCGAGTTTTTTAACTATTTAAATATCAATAAAATCTACAAATTCCGTGGGATTTGTCTAATTTCTTAAAAAAATGTTAAATTCATGTGGAGTCACCTGTATATAACAACAATTTCACGTTCGCATGCAGAGGAATATGGGTTTGTTTGTGTAAATCGTCCAATTGTAAAAATCGTCGTTTCTTGCGGTAAAAACACGATTTTGTTATAAACGTTAATAAAATCTCTATATTCCAACCGATTGTGCTAATTCTTTCACAGAGTGTTTAGTATACATAATTGAACTGTATTATATCACTGGTTTCGATTTTCCCCACAAAAAAAATCCTTCAAAAAATTTCGTTTTTGCGAGATTTTAACTAAATAAATATCAACAAAATCTACAAATTCCGTGGGATTTGTCTAATTTATTAAAAAAATGTTAAATTCATGTGGATTCACCTATATATAACAACAATTTCACGTTCGCATGCAGAGGAATATGGGTTTGTTTGTGTAAATCGTCCAATTGTAAAAATCGTCGTTTTTTTGCGGTAAAAACACGATTTTGCTATAAACATTAATAAAATCTCTATATTCCAACCGATTGTGCTAATTCTTGGACAGAGTGTTTAGTATACATTATTGAACTGTATTATATCACTGGTTTCGATTTTCCCCACAAAAAAAAATCCTTCAAAAAATTTCGTTTTTGCGAGATTTTAACTATATAAATATCAATAAAATCTACAAATTCCGGGGGATTTGTCTAATTTCTTAAAAAAATGTTAAATTCATGTGGAGTCACCTATATATAACAACAATTTCACGTTCGCATGCTGAGGAATATGGGTTTGTTTGTGTAAATCGTCCAATTGTAAAAATCGTCGTTTCTTGCGGTAAAAACACGATTTTGCTATAAACGTTAATAAAATCTCTATATTCCAACCGATTGTGCTAATTCTTTCACAGAGTGTTTAGTATACATGATTGAACTGTATTATGTCACTGGTTTCGATTTTCCCCACAAAAAAAAATCCTTCAAAAAATTTCGTTTTTGCGAGTTTTTTAACTATATAAATATCAATATAATCTACAAATTCCGTGGGATTTGTCTAATTTCTTAAAAAAATGTTAAATTCATGTGGAGTCACCTGTATATAACAACAATTTCACGTTCGCATGCAGAGGAATATGGGTTTGTTTGTGTAAATCGTCCAATTGTAAAAATCGTCGTTTCTTGCGGTAAAAACACGATTTTGTTTAAACGTTAATAAAATCTCTATATTCCAACCGATTGTGCTAATACTTTCACTGAGTGTTTAGTATACATAATTGAACTGTATTATATCACTGGTTTCGATTTTCCCCACAAAAAAAAAATCCTTCAAAAAATTTCGTTTTTGCGAGATTTTAACTATATAAATATCAATAAAATCTACAAATTCCGTGGGATTTGTCTAATTTCTTAAAAAAATGTTAAATTCATGTGGAGTCACCTGTATATAACAACAATTTCACGTTCGCATGCAGAGGAATGTGGGTTTGTTTGTGTAAATCGTCCAATTGTAAAAATCGTCGTTTCTTGAGGTAAAAACACGATTTTGCTATAAACGTTAATAAAATCTCTATATTCCAACCGATTGTGCTAATACTTTCACAGAGTGTTTAGTATACATAATTGAACTGTATTATATCACTGGTTTCGATTTTCCCCACAAAAAAAAAATCCTTCAAAAAATTTCGTTTTTGCGAGATTTTAACTATATAAATATCAATATAATCTACAAATTCCGGGGGATTTGTCTAATTTCTTAAAAAAATGTTAAATTCATGTGGAGTCACCTATATATAACAACATTTTCACGTTCGCATTCAGAGGAATATGGGTTTGTTTGTGAAAATGGTCAAATTGTAAAAATCGTTGTTTCTTGCGGTAAAAACACGATTTTGCTATAAACGTTAATAAAATCTCTATATTCCAACCGATTGTGCTAATTCTTTCACAGAGTGTTTAGTATACATGATTGAACTGTATTATGTCACTGGTTTCGAATTTCCCACAAGAAAAAAACCTTCAAAAAATTTCGTTTTTTCGAGTTTTTTAACTATATAAATATCAATATAATCTACAAATTCCGTGGGATTTGTCTAATTTCTTAAAAAAATGTTAAATTCATGTGGATTCACCTATATATATAACAACAATTTCACGTTCGCATGGGGAGGAACAAGGGTTTGTTTGTGTAAATCGTCCAATTGTAAAAATCGTCGTTTCTTGAGGTAAAAACACGATTTTGCTATAAACGTTAATAAAATCTCTATATTCCAACCGATTGTGCTAATTCTTTGACAGAGTGTTTAGTATACATGATTGAACTGTATTATATCACTGGTTTCGATTTTCCCCACAAAAAAAAATCCTTCAAAAAATTTCGTTTTTGCGAGATTATTAACTATATAAATATTTATAAAATATACAAATTCCGTGGGATTTTTCTAATTTCTTAAAAAAATGTTAAATTCATGTGGAGTCACCTGTATATAACAACAATTTCACGTTCGCATGCTGAGGAATATGGGTTTGTTTGTGTAAATCGTCCAATTGTAAAAATCGTCGTTTCTTGCGGTAAAAACACGATTTTGTTATAAACGTTAATAAAATCTCTATATTCCAACCGATTGTGCTAATTCTTTCACAGAGTGTTTAGTATACATAATTGAACTGTATTATATCACTGGTTTCGATTTTCCCCACAAAAAAAAATCCTTCAAAAAATTTCGTTTTTGCGAGATTTTAACTATATAAATATCAATAAAATCTACAAATTCCGTGGGATTTGTCTAATTTCTTAAAAAAGTGTTAAATTCATGTGGATTCACCTATATATAACAACAATTTCACGTTCGCATGCAGAGGAATATGGGTTTGTTTGTGTAAATCGTCCAATTGTAAAAATCGTCGTTTCTTGCGGTAAAAACACGATTTTGCTATAAACATTAATAAAATCTCTATATTCCAACCGATTGTGCTAATTCTTGGACAGAGTGTTTAGTATACATGATTGAACTGTATTATATCACTGGTTTCGATTTTCCCCACAAAAAAAAATCCTTAAAAAAATTTCGTTTTTGCGAGATTTTAACTATATCAATATCAATAAAATCTACAAATTCCGGGGGATTTGTCTAATTTCTTAAAAAAATGTTAAATTCATGTGGAGTCACCTATATATAACAACAATTTCACGTTCGCATGCAGAGGAATATGGGTTTGTTCGTGAAAATCGTCAAATTGTAAAAATCGTCGTTTCTTGCGGTAAAAACACGATTTTGCTATAAACGTTAATAAAATCTCTATATTCCAACCGATTGTGATAATTCTTTGACAGAGTGTTTAGTATACATGATTGAACTGTATTATATCACTGGTTTCGATTTTCCCCACAAAAAAAAAATCCTTCAAAAAATTTCGTTTTTGCGAGATTTTGACTATATAAATATTTATAAAATATACAAATTCCGTGGGATTTGTCTAATTTTTTAAAAAATGTTAAATTCATGTGGAGTCACCTGTATATAACAACAATTTCACGTTCGCATGCAGAGGAATATGGGTTTGTTTGTGTAAATCGTCCAATAGTAAAAATCGTCGTTTCTTGAGGTAAAAACCCGATTTTGTTTAAACGTTAATAAAATCTCTATATTCCAACCGATTGTGCTAATACTTTCACAGAGTGTTTAGTATACATAATTGAACTGTATTATATCACTGGTTTCGATTTTCCCCACAAAAAAAAATCCTTCAAAAAATTTCGTTTTTGCGAGATTTTAACTATATAAATATCAATAAAATCTACAAATTCCGTGGGATTTGTCTAATTTCTTAAGAAAATGTTAAATTCATGTGGAGTCACCTGTATATAACAACAATTTCACGTTCGCATGCTGAGGAATATGGGTTTGTTTGTGTAAATCGTCCAATTGTAAAAATCGTCGTTTCTTGCGGTAAAAACACGATTTTGTTATAAACGTTAATAAAATCTCTATATTCCAACCGATTGTGCTAATTCTTGGACAGAGTGTTTAGTATACATAATTGAATTGTATTATATCACTGGTTTCGATTTTCCCCACAAAAAAAAATCCTTCAAAAAATTTCGTTTTTGCGAGATTTTAACTATATAAATATCAATAAAATCTAAAAATTCCGGGGGATTTGTCTAATTTCTTAAAAAAATGTTAAATTCATGTGGAGTCACCTATATATAACAACAATTTCACGTTCAGATGCAGAGGAATAAGGGTTTGTTTGTGAAAATGGTCAAATTGTAAAAATCGTTGTTTCTTGCGGTAAAAACACGATTTTGCTATAAACGTTAATAAAATCTCTATATTCCAACCGATTGTGCTAATTCTTTCACAGAGTGTTTAGTATACATGATTGAACTGTATTATGTCACTGGTTTCGAATTTCCCACAAAAAAAAATCCTTCAAAAAATTTCGTTTTTTCGAGTTTTTTAACTATATAAATATCAATATAATCTACAAATTCCGTGGGATTTGTCTAATTTCTTAAAAAAATGTTAAATTCATGTGGATTCACCTATATATATCAACAATTTCACGTTCGCATGCGGAGGAATAAGGGTTTGTTTGTGTAAATCGTCCAATTGTAAAAATCGTCGTTTCTTGAGGTAAAAACACGATTTTGCTATAAACGTTAATAAAATCTCTATATTCCAACCGATTGTGCTAATTCTTTGACAGAGTGTTTAGTATACATGATTGAACTGTATTATATCACTGGTTTCGATTTTCCCCACAAAAAAAAATCCTTCAAAAAATTTCGTTTTTGCGAGATTTTAACTATATAAATATCAATAAAATCTACAAATTCCGGGGGATTTGCCTAATTTCTTAAAAAAATGTTAAATTCATGTGGAGTCACCTATATATAACAACAATTTCACGTTCGCATTCAGAGGAATATGGGTTTGTTCGTGAAAATCGTCAAATTGTAAAAATCGTCGTTTCTTGCGGTAAAAACACGATTTTGCTATAAACGCTAATAAAATCTCTATATTCCAACCGATTGTGCTAATTCTTTCACAGAGTGTTTAGTATACATGATTGAACTGTATTATGTCACTGGTTTCGATTTTCCCCACAAAAAAAAATCCTTCAAAAAATTTCGTTTTTGCGAGTTTTTTTAACTATATAAATATCAATATAATCTACAAATTCCGTGGGATTTGTCTAATTTCTTAAAAAAATGTTAAATTCATGTGGAGTCACCTGTATATAACAACAATTTCACGTTCTCATGCAGAGGAATATGGGTTTGTTTGTGTAAATCGTCCAATTGTAAAAATCGTCGTTTCTTGCGGTAAAAACACGATTTTGCTATAAACGTTAATAAAATCTCTATATTCCAACCGATTGTGCTAATTCTTTCACAGAGTGTTTAGTATACATGATTGAACTGTATTATGTCACTGGTTTCGAATTTCCCACAAAAAAAAATCCTTCAAAAAATTTCGTTTTTTCGAGTTTTTTAACTATATAAATATCAATATAATCTACAAATTCCGTGGGATTTGTCTAATTTCTTAAAAAAATGTTAAATTCATGTGGATTCACCTATATATATCTACAATTTCACGTTCGCATGCGGAGGAATAAGGGTTTGTTTGTGTAAATCGTCCAATTGTAAAAATCGTCGTTTCTTGAGGTAAAAACACGATTTTGCTATAAACAATAAAATCTCTATATTCCAACCGATTGTGCTAATTCTTTGACAGAGTGTTTAGTATACATGATTGAACTGTATTATATCACTGGTTTCGATTTTCCCCACAAAAAAAAATCCTTCAAAAAATTTCGTTTTTGCGAGATTTTAACTATATAAATATCAATAAAATCTACAAATTCCGGGGGATTTGTCTAATTTCTTAAAAAAATGTTAAATTCATGTGGAGTCACCTATATATAACAACAATTTCACGTTCGCATGCAGAGGAATATGGGTTTGTTCGTGAAAATCGTCAAATTATAAAAATCGTCGTTTCTTGCGGTAAAAACACGATTTTGCTATAAACGCTAATAAAATCTCTATATTCCAACCGATTGTGCTAATTCTTTCACAGAGTGTTTAGTATACATGATTGAACTGTATTATGTCACTGGTTTCGATTTTCCCCACAAAAAAAAATCCTTCAAAAAATTTCGTTTTTGCGAGTTTTTTAACTATATAAATATCAATATAATCTACAAATTCCGTGGGATTTGTCTAATTTCTTAAAAAAATGTTAAATTCATGTGGAGTCACCTGTATATAACAACAATTTCACGTTCGCATGCAGAGGAATATGGGTTTGTTTGTGTAAATCGTCCAATTGTAAAAATCGTCGTTTCTTGCGGTAAAAACACGATTTTGTTTAAACGTTAATAAAATCTCTATATTCCAACCGATTATGCTAATACTTTCACAGAGTGTTTAGTATACATAATTGAACTCTATTATATCACTGGTTTCGATTTTCCCCACAAAAAAAAATCCTTAAAAAAATTTCGTTTTTGCGAGATTTTAACTATATAAATATTTATAAAATATACAAATTCCGTGGGATTTGTCTAATTTTTTAAAAAATGTTAAATTCATGTGGAGTCACCTGTATATAACAACAATTTCACGTTCGCATGCAGAGGAATATGGGTTTGTTTGTGTAAATCGTCCAATTGTAAAAATCGTCGTTTCTTGAGGTAAAAACCCGATTTTGTTTAAACGTTAATAAAATCTCTATATTCCAACCGATTGTGCTAATACTTTCACAGAGTGTTTAGTATACATAATTGAACTGTATTATATCACTGGTTTCGATTTTCCCCACAAAAAAAAATCCTTCAAAAAATTTCGTTTTTGCGAGATTTTAACTATATAAATATCAATAAAATCTACAAATTCCGTGGGATTTGTCTAATTTCTTAAGAAAATGTTAAATTCATGTGGAGTCACCTGTATATAACAACAATTTCACGTTCGCATTCTGAGGAATATGGGTTTGTTTGTGTAAATCGTCCAATTGTAAAAATCGTCGTTTCTTGCGGTAAAAACACGATTTTGTTATAAACGTTAATAAAATCTCTATATTCCAACCGATTGTGCTAATTCTTGGACAGAGTGTTTAGTATACATAATTGAATTGTATTATATCACTGGTTTCGATTTTCCCCACAAAAAAAAATCCTTCAAAAAATTTCGTTTTTGCGAGATTTTAACTATATAAATATCAATAAAATCTAAAAATTCCGGGGGATTTGTCTAATTTCTTAAAAAAATGTTAAATTCATGTGGAGTCACCTATATATAACAACAATTTCACGTTCACATGCAGAGGAATAAGGGTTTGTTTGTGAAAATGGTCAAATTGTAAAAATCGTTGTTTCTTGCGGTAAAAACACGATTTTGCTATAAACGTTAATAAAATCTCTATATTCCAACCGATTGTGCTAATTCTTTCACAGAGTGTTTAGTATACATGATTGAACTGTATTATGTCACTGGTTTCGAATTTCCCACAAAAAAAATCCTTCAAAATATTTCGTTTTTTCGAGTTTTTTAACTATATAAATATCAATATAATCTACAAATTCCGTGGGATTTGTCTAATTTCTTAAAAAAATGTTAAATTCATGTGGATTCACCTATATATATCAACAATTTCACGTTCGCATGCGGAGGAATAAGGGTTTGTTTGTGTAAATCGTCCAATTGTAAAAATCGTCGTTTCTTGAGGTAAAAACACGATTTTGCTATAAACGTTAATAAAATCTCTATATTCCAACCGATTGTGCTAATTCTTTGATAGAGTGTTTAGTATACATGATTGAACTGTATTATATCACTGGTTTCGATTTTCCCCACAAAAAAAAATCCTTCAAAAAATTTCGTTTTTGCGAGATTTTAACTATATAAATATCAATAAAATCTACAAATTCCGGGGGATTTGTCTAATTTCTTAAAAAAATGTTAAATTCATGTGGAGTCACCTATATATAACAACAATTTCACGTTCGCATGCAGAGGAATATGGGTTTGTTCGTGAAAATCGTCAAATTGTAAAAATCGTCGTTTCTTGCGGTAAAAACACGATTTTGCTATAAACGCTAATAAAATCTCTATATTCCAACCGATTGTGCTAATTCTTTCACAGAGTGTTTAGTATACATGATTGAACTGTATTATGTCACTGGTTTCGATTTTCCTCACAAAAAAAAATCCTTCAAAAAATTTCGTTTTTGCGAGTTTTTTTAACTCTATAAATATAAATATAATCTACAAATTCCGTGGGATTTGTCTAATTTCTTAAAAAAATGTTAAATTCATGTGGAGTCACCTGTATATAACAACAATTTCACGTTCTCATGCAGAGGAATATGGGTTTGTTTGTGTAAATCGTCCAATTGTAAAAATCGTCGTTTCTTGAGGTAAAAACACGATTTTGCTATAAACGTTAATAAAATCTCTATATTCCAACCGACTGTGCTAATTCTTTGACAGAGTGTTTAGTATACATGATTGAACTGTATTATATCACTGGTTTCGTTTTTCCCCACAAAAAAAAATCCTTCAAAAAATTTCGTTTTTGCGAGATTATTAACTATATAAATATTTATAAAATATACAAATTCCGTGGGATTTGTCTAATTTCTTAAAAAAATATTAAATTCATGTGGAGTCACCTGTATATAACAACAATTTCACGTTCGCATGGAGAGGAATATGGGTTTGTTTGTATAAATCGTCCAATTGTAAAAATCGTCGTTTCTTGCGGTAAAAACACGATTTTGTTATAAACGTTAATAAAATCTCTATATTCCAACCGATTGTGCTAATTCTTTCACAGAGTGTTTAGTATACATAATTGAACTGTATTATATCACTGGTTTCGATTTTCCCCACAAAAAAAAAATCCTTCAAAAAATTTCGTTTTTGCGAGATTTTAACTATATAAATATCAATAAAATTTACAAATTCCGTGGGATTTGTCTAATTTCTAAAAAAAGTGTTAAATTCATGTGGATTCACCTATATATAACAACAATTTCACGTTCGCATGCAGAGGAATATGGGTTTGTTTGTGTAAATCGTCCAATTGTAAAAATCGTCGTTTCTTGCGGTAAAAACACGATTTTGCTATAAACATTAATAAAATCTCTATATTCCAAACGATTGTGCTAATTCTTGGACAGAGTGTTTAGTATACATGATTGAACTGTATTATATCACTGGTTTCGATTTTCCCCACAAAAAAAATCCTTCAAAAAATTTCGTTTTTGCGAGATTTTAACTATATAAATATCAATAAAATCTACAAATTCCGGGGGATTTGTCTAATTTCTTAAAAAAATGTTAAATTCATGTGGAGTCACCTATATATAACAACAATTTCACGTTCGCATGCAGAGGAATATGGGTTTGTTCGTGAAAATCGTCAAATTGTAAAAATCGTCGTTTCTTGCGGTAAAAACACGATTTTGCTATAAACGTTAATAAAATCTCTATATTCCAACCGATTGTGATAATTCTTTGACAGAGTGTTTAGTATACATGATTGAACTGTATTATATCACTGGTTTCGATTTTCCCCACAAAAAAAAATCCTTCAAAAAATTTCGTTTTTACGAGATTTTAACTATATAAATATTTATAAAATATACAAATTCCGTGGGATTTGTCTAATTTCTTAAAAAAATGTTAAATTCATGTGGAGTCACCTGTATATAACAACAATTTCACGTTCGCATGCAGAGGAATATGGGTTTGTTTGTGTAAATCGTCCAATTGTAAAAATCGTCGTTTCTTGCGGTAAAAACACGATTTTGTTTAAACGTTAATAAAATCTCTCTATTCCAACCGATTGTGCTAATACTTTCACAGAGTGTTTAGTATACATAATTGAACTGTACTATATCACTGGTTTCGATTTTCCCCACAAAAAAAAATCCTTAAAAAAATTTCGTTTTTGCGAGATTTTAACTATATAAATATCAATAAAATCTACAAATTCCGTGGGATTTGTCTAATTTCTTAAAAAAATGTTAAATTCATGTGGAGTCACCTGTATATAACAACAATTTCACGTTCGCATGCAGATGAATATGGGTTTGTTTGTGTAAATCGTCCAATTGTAAAAATCGTCGTTTCTTGCGGTAAAAACACGATTTTGTTATAAACGTTAATAAAATCTCTATATTCCAACCGATTGTGCTAATTCTTTCACAGAGTGTTTAGTATACATAATTGAACTGTATTATATCACTGGTTTCGATTTTCCCCAAAAAAAAAAATCCTTCAAAAAATTTCGTTTTTGCGAGATTTTAACTATATAAATATCAATAACATCTAAAAATTCCGGGGGATTTGTCTAATTTCTTAAAAAAATGTTAAATTCATGTGGAGTCACCTGCATATAACAACAATTTCACGTTCGCATGCGGAGGAATAAGGGTTTGTTTGTGTAAATCGTCCAATTGTAAAAATCGTCGTTTCTTGAGGTAAAAACACGATTTTGCTATAAACAATAAAATCTCTATATTCCAACCGATTGTGCTAATTCTTTGACAGAGTGTTTAGTATACATGATTGAACTGTATTATATCACTGGTTTCGATTTTCCCCACAAAAAAAAATCCTTCAAAAAATTTCGTTTTTGCGAGATTTTAACTATACAAATATCAATAAAATCTACAAATTCCGGGGGATTTGTCTAATTTCTTAAAAAAATGTTAAATTCATGTGGAGTCACCTATATATAACAACAATTTCACGTTCGCATGCAGAGGAATATGGGTTTGTTCGTGAAAATCGTCAAATTGTAAAAATCTTCGTTTCTTGCGGTAAAAACACGATTTTGCTATAAACGCTAATAAAATCTCTATATTCCAACCGATTGTGCTAATTCTTTCACAGAGTGTTTAGTATACATGATTGAACTGTATTATGTCACTGGTTTCGATTTTCCCCACAAAAAAAAATCCTTCAAAAAATTTCGTTTTTGCGAGTTTTTTAACTATATAAATATCAATATAATCTACAAATTCCGTGGGATTTGTCTAATTTCTTAAAAAAATGTTAAATTCATGTGGAGTCACCTGTATATAACAACAATTTCACGTTCGCATGCAGAGGAATATGGGTTTGTTTGTGTAAATCGTCCAATTGTAAAAATCGTCGTTTCTTGCGGTAACAACACGATTTTGTTTAAACGTTAATAAAATCTCTATATTCCAACCGATTATGCTAATACTTTCACAGAGTGTTTAGTATACATAATTGAACTGTATTATATCACTGGTTTCGATTTTCCCCACAAAAAAAAAATCCTTAAAAAAATTTCGTTTTTGCGAGATTTTAACTATATAAATATCAATAAAATCTACAAATTCCGTGGGATTTGTCCAATTTCTTAAAAAAATGTTAAATTCATGTGGAGTCACCTGTATATAACAACAATTTCACGTTCGCATGCAGAGGAATATGGGTTTGTTTGTGTAAATCGTCCAATTGTAAAAATCGTCGTTTCTTGCGGTAAAAACACGATTTTGCTATAAACGTTAATAAAATCTCTATATTCCAACCGATTGTGCTAATTCTTTCACAGAGTGTTTAGCATACATAATTGAACAGCATTATATCACTGGTTTCGATTTTCCCCACAAAAAAAAATCCTTCAAAAAATTTCGTTTTTGCGAGATTTTAACTATATAAATATCAATAAAATCTACAAATTCCGGGGGATTTGTCTAATTTCTTAAAAAAATGTTAAATTCATGTGGAGTCACCTGTATATAACAACAATTTCACGATCGCATGCAGAGGAATATGGGTTTGTTTGTGAAAATGGTCAAATTGTAAAAATCGTTGTTTCTTGCGGTAAAAACACGATTTTGCTATAAACGTTAATAAAATCTCTATATTCCAACCGATTGTGCTAATTCTTTCACAGAGTGTTTAGTATACATGACTGAACTGTATTATGTCACTGGTTTCGAATTTCCCACAAAAAAAAATCCTTCAAAAAATTTCGTTTTTTCGAGTTTTTTAACTATATAAATATCAATATTATCTACAAATTCCGTGGGATTTGTCTAATTTCTTAAAAAAATGTTAAATTCATGTGGAGTCACCTGTATATAACAACAATTTCACGTTCTCATGCAGAGGAATATGGGTTTGTTTGTGTAAATCGTCCAATTGTAAAAATCGTCGTTTCTTGCGGTAAAAACACGATTTTGCTATAAACGTTAATAAAATCTCTATATTCCAACCGATTGTGCTAATTCTTTCACAGAGTGTTTAGTATACATGATTGAACTGTATTATGTCACTGGTTTCGAATTTCCCACAAAAAAAAATCCTTCAAAAAATTTCGTTTTTTCGAGTTTTTTAACTATATAAATATCAATATAATCTACAAATTCCGTGGGATTTGTCTAATTTCTTAAAAAAATGTTAAATTCATGTGGATTCACCTATATATATCTACAATTTCACGTTCGCATGCGGAGGAATAAGGGTTTGTTTGTGTAAATCGTCCAATTGTAAAAATCGTCGTTTCTTGAGGTAAAAACACGATTTTGCTATAAACAATAAAATCTCTATATTCCAACCGATTGTGCTAATTCTTTGACAGAGTGTTTAGTATACATGATTGAACTGTATTATATCACTGGTTTCGATTTTCCCCACAAAAAAAAATCCTTCAAAAAATTTCGTTTTTGCGAGATTTTAACTATATAAATATCAATAAAATCTACAAATTCCGGGGGATTTGTCTAATTTCTTAAAAAAATATTAAATTCATGTGGAGTCACCTATATATAACAACAATTTCACGTTCGCATGCAGAGGAATATGGGTTTGTTCGTGAAAATCGTCAAATTATAAAAATCGTCGTTTCTTGCGGTAAAAACACGATTTTGCTATAAACGCTAATAAAATCTCTATATTCCAACCGATTGTGCTAATTCTTTCACAGAGTGTTTAGTATACATGATTGAACTGTATTATGTCACTGGTTTGGATTTTCCCCACAAAAAAAAATCCTTCAAAAAATTTCGTTTTTGCGAGTTTTTTAACTATATAAATATCAATATAATCTACAAATTCCGTGGGATTTGTCTAATTTCTTAAAAAAATGTTAAATTCATGTGGAGTCACCTGTATATAACAACAATTTCACGTTCGCATGCAGAGGAATATGGGTTTGTTTGTGTAAATCGTCCAATTGTAAAAATCGTCGTTTCTTGCGGTAAAAACACGATTTTGTTTAAACGTTAATAAAATCTCTATATTCCAACCGATTATGCTAATACTTTCACAGAGTGTTTAGTATACATAATTGAACTCTATTATATCACTGGTTTCGATTTTCCCCACAAAAAAAAATCCTTAGAAAAATTTCGTTTTTGCGAGATTTTAACTATATAAATATTTATAAAATATACAAATTCCGTGGGATTTGTCTAATTTTTTAAAAAATGTTAAATTCATGTGGAGTCACCTGTATATAACAACAATTTCACGTTCGCATGCAGAGGAATATGGGTTTGTTTGTGTAAATCGTCCAATTGTAAAAATCGTCGTTTCTTGAGGTAAAAACCCGATTTTGTTTAAACGTTAATAAAATCTCTATATTCCAACCGATTGTGCTAATACTTTCACAGAGTGTTTAGTATACATAATTGAACTGTATTATATCACTGGTTTCGATTTTCCCCACAAAAAAAAATCCTTTAAAAAATTTCGTTTTTGCGAGATTTTAACTATATAAATATCAATAAAATCTACAAATTCCGTGGGATTTGTCTAATTTCTTAAGAAAATGTTAAATTCATGTGGAGTCACCTGTATATAACAACAATTTCACGTTCGCATTCTGAGGAATATGGGTTTGTTTGTGTAAATCGTCCAATTGTAAAAATCGTCGTTTCTTGCGGTAAAAACACGATTTTGTTATAAACGTTAATAAAATCTCTATATTCCAACCGATTGTGCTAATTCTTGGACAGAGTGTTTAGTATACATAATTGAATTGTATTATATCACTGGTTTCGATTTTCCCCACAAAAAAAAATCCTTCAAAAAATTTCGTTTTTGCGAGATTTTAACTATATAAATATCAATAAAATCTAAAAATTCCGGGGGATTTGTCTAATTTCTTAAAAAAATGTTAAATTCATGTGGAGTCACCTATATATAACAACAATTTCACGTTCACATGCAGAGGAATAAGGGTTTGTTTGTGAAAATGGTCAAATTGTAAAAATCGTTGTTTCTTGCGGTAAAAACACGATTTTGCTATAAACGTTAATAAAATCTCTATATTCCAACCGATTGTGCTAATTCTTTCACAGAGTGTTTAGTATACATGATTGAACTGTATTATGTCACTGGTTTCGAATTTCCCACAAAAAAAATCCTTCAAAATATTTCGTTTTTTCGAGTTTTTTAACTATATAAATATCAATATAATCTACAAATTCCGTGGGATTTGTCTAATTTCTTAAAAAAATGTTAAATTCATGTGGATTCACCTATATATATCAACAATTTCACGTTCGCATGCGGAGGAATAAGGGTTTGTTTGTGTAAATCGTCCAATTGTAAAAATCGTCGTTTCTTGAGGTAAAAACACGATTTTGCTATAAACGTTAATAAAATCTCTATATTCCAACCGATTGTGCTAATTCTTTGATAGAGTGTTTAGTATACATGATTGAACTGTATTATATCACTGGTTTCGATTTTCCCCACAAAAAAAAATCCTTCAAAAAATTTCGTTTTTGCGAGATTTTAACTATATAAATATCAATAAAATCTACAAATTCCGGGGGATTTGTCTAATTTCTTAAAAAAATGTTAAATTCATGTGGAGTCACCTATATATAACAACAATTTCACGTTCGCATGCAGAGGAATATGGGTTTGTTCGTGAAAATCGTCAAATTGTAAAAATCGTCGTTTCTTGCGGTAAAAACACGATTTTGCTATAAACGCTAATAAAATCTCTATATTCCAACCGATTGTGCTAATTCTTTCACAGAGTGTTTAGTATACATGATTGAACTGTATTATGTCACTGGTTTCGATTTTCCTCACAAAAAAAAATCCTTCAAAAAATTTCGTTTTTGCGAGTTTTTTTAACTCTATAAATATAAATATAATCTACAAATTCCGTGGGATTTGTCTAATTTCTTAAAAAAATGTTAAATTCATGTGGAGTCACCTGTATATAACAACAATTTCACGTTCTCATGCAGAGGAATATGGGTTTGTTTGTGTAAATCGTCCAATTGTAAAAATCGTCGTTTCTTGAGGTAAAAACACGATTTTGCTATAAACGTTAATAAAATCTCTATATTCCAACCGACTGTGCTAATTCTTTGACAGAGTGTTTAGTATACATGATTGAACTGTATTATATCACTGGTTTCGTTTTTCCCCACAAAAAAAAATCCTTCAAAAAATTTCGTTTTTGCGAGATTATTAACTATATAAATATTTATAAAATATACAAATTCCGTGGGATTTGTCTAATTTCTTAAAAAAATATTAAATTCATGTGGAGTCACCTGTATATAACAACAATTTCACGTTCGCATGGAGAGGAATATGGGTTTGTTTGTATAAATCGTCCAATTGTAAAAATTGTCGTTTCTTGCGGTAAAAACACGATTTTGTTATAAACGTTAATAAAATCTCTATATTCCAACCGATTGTGCTAATTCTTTCACAGAGTGTTTAGTATACATAATTGAACTGTATTATATCACTGGTTTCGATTTTCCCCACAAAAAAAAAATCCTTCAAAAAATTTCGTTTTTGCGAGATTTTAACTATATAAATATCAATAAAATTTACAAATTCCGTGGGATTTGTCTAATTTCTAAAAAAAGTGTTAAATTCATGTGGATTCACCTATATATAACAACAATTTCACGTTCGCATGCAGAGGAATATGGGTTTGTTTGTGTAAATCGTCCAATTGTAAAAATCGTCGTTTCTTGCGGTAAAAACACGATTTTGCTATAAACATTAATAAAATCTCTATATTCCAAACGATTGTGCTAATTCTTGGACAGAGTGTTTAGTATACATGATTGAACTGTATTATATCACTGGTTTCGATTTTCCCCACAAAAAAAATCCTTCAAAAAATTTCGTTTTTGCGAGATTTTAACTATATAAATATCAATAAAATCTACAAATTCCGGGGGATTTGTCTAATTTCTTAAAAAAATGTTAAATTCATGTGGAGTCACCTATATATAACAACAATTTCACGTTCGCATGCAGAGGAATATGGGTTTGTTCGTGAAAATCGTCAAATTGTAAAAATCGTCGTTTCTTGCGGTAAAAACACGATTTTGCTATAAACGTTAATAAAATCTCTATATTCCAACCGATTGTGATAATTCTTTGACAGAGTGTTTAGTATACATGATTGAACTGTATTATATCACTGGTTTCGATTTTCCCCACAAAAAAAAAATCCTTCAAAAAATTTCGTTTTTACGAGATTTTAACTATATAAATATTTATAAAATATACAAATTCCGTGGGATTTGTCTAATTTCTTAAAAAAATGTTAAATTCATGTGGAGTCACCTGTATATAACAACAATTTCACGTTCGCATGCAGAGGAATATGGGTTTGTTTGTGTAAATCGTCCAATTGTAAAAATCGTCGTTTCTTGCGGTAAAAACACGATTTTGTTTAAACGTTAATAAAATCTCTCTATTCCAACCGATTGTGCTAATACTTTCACAGAGTGTTTAGTATACATAATTGAACTGTACTATATCACTGGTTTCGATTTTCCCCACAAAAAAAAATCCTTAAAAAAATTTCGTTTTTGCGAGATTTTAACTATATAAATATCAATAAAATCTACAAATTCCGTGGGATTTGTCTAATTTCTTAAAAAAATGTTAAATTCATGTGGAGTCACCTGTATATAACAACAATTTCACGTTCGCATGCAGATGAATATGGGTTTGTTTGTGTAAATCGTCCAATTGTAAAAATCGTCGTTTCTTGCGGTAAAAACACGATTTTGTTATAAACGTTAATAAAATCTCTATATTCCAACCGATTGTGCTAATTCTTTCACAGAGTGTTTAGTATACATAATTGAACTGTATTATATCACTGGTTTCGATTTTCCCCAAAAAAAAAATCCTTCAAAAAATTTCGTTTTTGCGAGATTTTAACTATATAAATATCAATAACATCTAAAAATTCCGGGGGATTTGTCTAATTTCTTAAAAAAATGTTAAATTCATGTGGAGTCACCTGCATATAACAACAATTTCACGTTCGCATGCGGAGGAATAAGGGTTTGTTTGTGTAAATCGTCCAATTGTAAAAATCGTCGTTTCTTGAGGTAAAAACACGATTTTGCTATAAACAATAAAATCTCTATATTCCAACCGATTGTGCTAATTCTTTGACAGAGTGTTTAGTATACATGATTGAACTGTATTATATCACTGGTTTCGATTTTCCCCACAAAAAAAAATCCTTCAAAAAATTTCGTTTTTGCGAGATTTTAACTATACAAATATCAATAAAATCTACAAATTCCGGGGGATTTGTCTAATTTCTTAAAAAAATGTTAAATTCATGTGGAGTCACCTATATATAACAACAATTTCACGTTCGCATGCAGAGGAATATGGGTTTGTTCGTGAAAATCGTCAAATTGTAAAAATCTTCGTTTCTTGCGGTAAAAACACGATTTTGCTATAAACGCTAATAAAATCTCTATATTCCAACCGATTGTGCTAATTCTTTCACAGAGTGTTTAGTATACATGATTGAACTGTATTATGTCACTGGTTTCGATTTTCCCCACAAAAAAAAATCCTTCAAAAAATTTCGTTTTTGCGAGTTTTTTAACTATATAAATATCAATATAATCTACAAATTCCGTGGGATTTGTCTAATTTCTTAAAAAAATGTTAAATTCATGTGGAGTCACCTGTATATAACAACAATTTCACGTTCGCATGCAGAGGAATATGGGTTTGTTTGTGTAAATCGTCCAATTGTAAAAATCGTCGTTTCTTGCGGTAAAAACACGATTTTGTTTAAACGTTAATAAAATCTCTATATTCCAACCGATTATGCTAATACTTTCACAGAGTGTTTAGTATACATAATTGAACTGTATTATATCACTGGTTTCGATTTTCCCCACAAAAAAAAAATCCTTAAAAAAATTTCGTTTTTGCGAGATTTTAACTATATAAATATCAATAAAATCTACAAATTCCGTGGGATTTGTCCAATTTCTTAAAAAAATGTTAAATTCATGTGGAGTCACCTGTATATAACAACAATTTCACGTTCGCATGCAGAGGAATATGGGTTTGTTTGTGTAAATCGTCCAATTGTAAAAATCGTCGTTTCTTGCGGTAAAAACACGATTTTGCTATAAACGTTAATAAAATCTCTATATTCCAACCGATTGTGCTAATTCTTTCACAGAGTGTTTAGCATACATAATTGAACAGCATTATATCACTGGTTTCGATTTTCCCCACAAAAAAAAATCCTTCAAAAAATTTCGTTTTTGCGAGATTTTAACTATATAAATATCAATAAAATCTACAAATTCCGGGGGATTTGTCTAATTTCTTAAAAAAATGTTAAATTCATGTGGAGTCACCTGTATATAACAACAATTTCACGTTCGCATGCAGAGGAATATGGGTTTGTTTGTGAAAATGGTCAAATTGTAAAAATCGTTGTTTCTTGCGGTAAAAACACGATTTTGCTATAAACGTTAATAAAATCTCTATATTCCAACCGATTGTGCTAATTCTTTCACAGAGTGTTTAGTATACATGACTGAACTGTATTATGTCACTGGTTTCGAATTTCCCACAAAAAAAAATCCTTCAAAAAATTTCGTTTTTTCGAGTTTTTTAACTATATAAATATCAATATTATCTACAAATTCCGTGGGATTTGTCTAATTTCTTAAAAAAATGTTAAATTCATGTGGATTCACCTATATATAACAACAATTTCACGTCCGCATGCGGAGGAATCAGGGTTTGTTTGTGTAAATCGTCCAATTGTAAAAATCGTCGTTTCTTGAGGTAAAAACACGATTTTGCTATAAACGTTAATAAAATCTCTATATTCCAACCGACTGTGCTAATTCTTTGACAGAGTGTTTAGTATACATGATTGAACTGTATTATATCACTGGTTTCGTTTTTCCCCACAAAAAAAAATCCTTCAAAAAATTTCGTTTTTGCGAGATTATTAACTATATAAATATTTATAAAATATACAAATTCCGTGGGATTTGTCTAATTTCTTAAAAAAATGTTAAATTCATGTGGAGTCACCTGTATATAACAACAATTTCACGTTCGCATGCAGAGGAATATGGGTTTGTTTGTATAAATCGTCCAATTGTAAAAATCGTCGTTTCTTGCGGTAAAAACACGATTTTGTTATAAACGTTAATAAAATCTCTATATTCCAACCGATTGTGCTAATTCTTTCACAGAGTGTTTAGTATATATAATTGAACTGTATTATATCACTGGTTTCGATTTTCCCGACAAAAAAAAAATCCTTCAAAAAATTTCGTTTTTGCGAGATTTTAACTATATAAATATCAATAAAATTTACAAATTCCGTGGGATTTGTCTAATTTCTAAAAAGAGTGTTAAATTCATGTGGATTCACCTATATATAACAACAATTTCACGTTCGCATGCAGAGGAATATGGGTTTGTTTGTGTAAATCGTCCAATTGTAAAAATCGTCGTTTCTTGCGGTAAAAACACGATTTTGCTATAAACATTAATAAAATCTCTATATTCCAAACGATTGTGCTAATTCTTGGACAGAGTGTTTAGTATACATGATTGAACAGTATTATATCACTGGTTTCGATTTTCCCCACAAAAAAAATCCTTCAAAAAATTTCGTTTTTGCGAGATTTTAACTATATAAATATCAATAAAATCTACAAATTCCGGGGGATTTGTCTAATTTCTTAAAAAAATGTTAAATTCATGTGGAGTCACCTATATATAACAACAATTTCACGTTCGCATGCAAAGGAATAAGGGTTTGTTCGTGAAAATCGTCAAATTGTAAAAATCGTCGTTTCTTGCGGTAAAAACACGATTTTGCTATAAACGTTAATAAAATCTCTATATTCCAACCGATTGTGATAATTCTTTGACAGAGTGTTTAGTATACATGATTGAACTGTATTATATCACTGGTTTCGATTTTCCCCACAAAAAAAAATCCTTCAAAAAATTTCGTTTTTACGAGATTTTAACTATATAAATATTTATAAAATATACAAATTCCGTGGGATTTGTCTAATTTCTTAAAAAAATGTTAAATTCATGTGGAGTCACCTGTATATAACAACAATTTCACGTTCGCATGCAGAGGAATATGGGTTTGTTTGTGTAAATCGTCCAATTGTAAAAATCGTCGTTTCTTGCGGTAAAAACACGATTTTGTTTAAACGTTAATAAAATCTCTATATTCCAACCGATTGTGCTAATACTTTCACAGAGTGTTTAGTATACATAATTGAACTGTATTATATCACTGGTTTCGATTTTCCCCAAAAAAAAAATCCTTCAAAAAATTTCGTTTTTGCGAGATTTTAACTATATAAATATCAATAACATCTAAAAATTCCGGGGGATTTGTCTAATTTCTTAAAAAAATGTTAAATTCATGTGGAGTCACCTATATATAACAACAATTTCACGTTCGCATGCAGAGGAATATGGGTTTGTTTGTGAAAATGGTCAAATTGTAAAAATCGTTGTTTCTTGCGGTAAAAACACGATTTTGCTATAAACGTTAATAAAATCTCTGTATTCCAACCGATTGTGCTAATTCTTTCACAGAGTGTTTAGTATACATGATTGAACTGTATTATGTCACTGGTTTCGAATTTCCCACAAAAAAAAAATCCCTCAAAAAATTTCGTTTTTTCGAGTTTTTTAACTATATAAATATCAATATAATCTACAAATTCCGTGGGATTTGTCTAATTTCTTAAAAAAATGTTAAATTCATGTGGATTCACCTATATATATCAACAATTTCACGTTCGCATGCGGAGGAATAAGGGTTTGTTTGTGTAAATGGTCCAATTGTAAAAATCGTCGTTTCTTGAGGTAAAAACACGATTTTGCTATAAACGTTAATAAAATCTCTATATTCCAACCGATTGTGCTAATTCTTTGACAGAGTGTTTAGTATACATGATTGAACTGTATTATATCACTGGTTTCGATTTTCCCCACAAAAAAAAATCCTTCAAAAAATTTCGTTTTTGCGAGATTTTAACTATATAAATATCAATAAAATCTACAAATTCCGGGGGATTTGTCTAATTTCTTAAAAAATGTTAAATTCATGTGGAGTCACCTATATATAACAACAATTTCAAGTTCGCATGCAGAGGAATATGGTTTTGTTCGTGAAAATCGTCAAATTGTAAAAATCGTCGTTTCTTGCGGTAAAAACACGATTTTGCTATAAACGCTAATAAAATCTCTATATTCCAACCGATTGTGCTAATTCTTTCACAGAGTGTTTAGTATACATGATTGAACTGTATTATGTCACTTGTTTCGATTTTCCCCACAAAAAAAAATCCTTCAAAAAATTTCGTTTTTGCGAGTTTTTTAACTATATAAATATCAATATAATCTACAAATTCCGTGGGATTTGTCTAATTTCTTAAAAAAATGTTAAATTCATGTGGAGTCACCTGTATATAACAACAATTTCACGTTCGCATGCAGAGGAATATGGGTTTGTTTGTGTAAATCGTCCAATTGTAAAAATCGTCGTTTCTTGCGGTAAAAACACGATTTTGTTTAAACGTTAATAAAATCTCTCTATTCCAACCGATTGTGCTAATACTTTCACAGAGTGTTTAGTATACATAATTGAACTGTATTATATCACTGGTTTCGATTTTCCCCACAAAAAAAAAATCCTTCAAAAAATTTCGTTTTTGCGAGATTTTAACTATATAAATATCAATAGAATCTACAAATTCCGTGGGATTTGTCCAATTTCTTAAAAAAATGTTAAATTCATGTGGCGTCACCTGTATATAACAACAATTTCACGTTCGCATGCAGAGGAATATGGGTTTGTTTGAGTAAATCGTCCAATTGTAAAAATCGTCGTTTCTTGCGGTAAAAACACGATTTTGCTATAAACGTTAATAAAATCTCTATATTCAAACCGATTGTGCTAATTCTTTCACAGAGTGTTTAGTATACATAATTGAACTGTATTATATCACTGGTTTCGATTTTCCCTACAAAAAAAAATCCTTCAAAAAATTTTGTTTTTGCGAGATTTTAACTATATAAATATCAATAAAATCTACAAATTCCGGGGGATTTGTCTAATTTCTTAAAAAAATGTTAAATTCATGTGGAGTCACCTATATATAACAACAATTTCACGTTCGCATGCAGAGGAATATGGGTTTGTTTGTGAAAATGGTGAAATTGTAAAAATCGTTGTTTCTTGCCGTAAAAACACGATTTTGCTATAAACGTTAATAAAATCTCTATATTCCAACCGATTGTGCTAATTCTTTCACAGAGTGTTTAGTATACATGATTGAACTGTATTATGTCACTGGTTTCGAATTTCCCACAAAAAAAAATCCTTCAAAAAATTTCGTTTTTTCGAGTTTTTTAACTATATAAATATCAATATAATCTACAAATTCCGTGGGATTTGTCTAATTTCTTATAAAAATGTTAAATTCATGTGGATTCACCTATATATAACAACAATTTCACGTTCGCATGCGGAGGAATAGGGGTTTGTTTGTGTAAATCGTCCAATTGTAAAAATCGTCGTTTCTTGAGGTAAAAACACGATTTTGCTATAAACGTTAATAAAATCTCTATATTCCAAGCGATTGTGCTAATTCTTTGACAGAGTGTTTAGTATACATGATTGAACTGTATTATATCACTGGTTTCGTTTTTCCCCACAAAAAAAAATCCTTCAAAAAATTTCGTTTTTGCGAGATTATTAACTATATAAATATTTATAAAATATACAAATTCCGTGGGATTTGTCTAATTTCTTAAAATATGTTAAATTCATGTGGAGTCACCTGTATATAACAACAATTTCACGTTCGCATGCAGAGGAATATGGGTTTGTTTGTGTAAATCGTCCAAATGTAAAAATCGTCGTTTCTTGCGGTAAAAACACGATTTTGCTATAAACGTTAATAAAATCTCTATATTCCAACCGATTGTGCTAATTCTTTGACAGAGTATTTAGTATACATGATTGAACTGTATTATTTCACTGGTTTCGATTTTCCCCACAAAAAAAAATCCTTCAAAAAATTTCGTTTTTGCGAGATTTTAACTATATAAATATCAATAAAATCTACAAATTCCGGGGGATTTGTCTAATTTCTTAAAAAAATGTTAAATTCATGTGGAGTCACCTACATATAACAACAATTTCACGTTCGCATGCAGAGGAATATGGGTTTGTTCGTGAAAATCGTCAAATTGTAAAAATCGTCGTTTCTTGTGGTAAAAACACGATTTTGCTATAAACGCTAATAAAATCTCTATATTCCAACCGATTGTGCTAATTCTTTGACAGAGTGTTTAGTATACATAATTGAACTGTATTATATCACTGGTTTCGATTTTCCCCACAAAAAAAAATCCTTCAAAAAATTTCGTTTTTGCGAGATTTTAACTATATAAATATCAATAAAATCTACAAATTCCGGGGGATTTGTCTAATTTCTTAAAAAAATGTTAAATTCATGTGGAGTCACCTATATATAACAACAATTTCACGTTCGCATGCAGAGGAATATGGGTTTGTTTGTGAAAATGGTCACATTGTAAAAATCGTTGTTTCTTGCTGTAAAAACACGATTTTGCTATAAACGTTAATAAAATCTCTATATTCCAACCGATTGTGCTAATTCTTTCACAGAGTGTTTAGTATACATGATTGAACTGTATTATGTCACTGGTTTCGAATTTCCCACAAAAAAAATCCTTCAAAAAATTTCGTTTTTTCGAGTTTTTTAACTATATAAATATCAATATAATCTACAAATTCCGTGGGATTTGTCTAATTTCTTAAAAAAATGTTAAATTCATGTGGATTCACCTATATATAACAACAATTTCACGTTCGCATGCGGAGGAATCAGGGTTTGTTTGTGTAAATCGTCCAATTGTAAAAATCGTCGTTTCTTGAGGTAAAAACACGATTTTGCTATAAACGTTAATAAAATCTCTATATTCCAACCGACTGTGCTAATTCTTTGACAGAGTGTTTAGTATACATGATTGATCTGTATTATATCACTGGTTTCGTTTTTCCCCACAAAAAAAAATCCTTCAAAAAATTTCGTTTTTGCGAGATTATTAACTATATAAATATTTATAAAATATACAAATTCCGTGGGATTTGTCTAATTTCTAAAAAAAGTGTTAAATTCATGTGGATTCACCTATATATAACAACAATTTCACGTTCGCATGCAGAGGAATAAGGGTTTGTTTGTGTAAATCGTCCAATTGTAAAAATCGTCGTTTCTTGCGGTAAAAACACGATTTTGCTATAAACATTAATAAAATCTCTATATTCCAAAAGATTGTGCTAATTCTTGGACAGAGTGTTTAGTATACATGATTGAACTGTATTATATCACTGGTTTCGATTTTCCCCACAAAAAAAATCCTTCAAAAAATTTCGTTTTTGCGAGATTTTAACTATATAAATATCAATAAAATCTACAAATTCCGGGGGATTTGTCTAATTTCTTAAAAAAATGTTAAATTCATGTGGAGTCACCTATATATAACAACAATTTCACGTTCGCATGCAGAGGAATATGGGTTTGTTCGTGAAAATCGTCAAATTGTAAAAATCGTCGTTTCTTGCGGTAAAAACACGATTTTGCTATAAACGTTAATAAAATCTCTATATTCCAACCGATTGTGATAATTCTTTGACAGAGTGTTTAGTATACATGATTGAACTGTATTATATCACTGGTTTCGATTTTCCCCACAAAAAAAAATCCTTCAAAAAATTTCGTTTTTACGAGATTTTAACTATATAAATATTTATAAAATATACAAATTCCGTGGGATTTGTCTAATTTCTTAAAAAAATGTTAAATTCATGTGGAGTCACCTGTATATAACAACAATTTCACGTTCGCATGCAGAGGAATATGGGTTTGTTTGTGTAAATCGTCCAATTGTAAAAATCGTCGTTTCTTGCGGTAAAAACACGATTTTGTTTAAACGTTAATAAAATCTCTATATTCCAACCGATTGTGCTAATACTTTCACAGAGTGTTTAGTATACATAATTGAACTGTACTATATCACTGGTTTCGATTTTCCCCACAAAAAAAAATCCTTCAAAAAATTTCGTTTTTGCGAGATTTTAACTATATAAATATCAATAAAATCTACAAATTCCGTGGGATTTGTCTAATTTCTTAAAAAAATGTTAAATTCATGTGGAGTCACCTGTATATGACAACAATTTCACGTTCGCATGCAGAGGAATATGGGTTTGTTTGTGTAAATCGTCCAATTGTAAAAATCGTCGTTTCTTGCGGTAAAAACACGATTTTGTTATAAACGTTAATAAAATCTCTATATTCCAACCGATTGTGCTAATTCTTTCACAGAGTGTTTAGTATACATGATTGAACTGTATTATATCACTGGTTTCGATTTTCCCCAAAAAAAAAACCTTCAAAAAATTTCGTTTTTGCGAGATTTTAACTATATAAATATCAATAACATCTAAAAATTCCGGGGGATTTGTCTAATTTCTTAAAAAAATGTTAAATTCATGTGGAGTCACCTATATATAACAACAATTTCACGTTCGCATGCAGAGGAATATGGGTTTGTTTGTGAAAATGGTCAAATTGTAAAAATCGTTGTTTCTTGTGGTAAAAACACGATTTTGCTATAAACGTTAATAAAATCTCTATATTCCAACCGATTGTGCTAATTCTTTCACAGAGTGTTTAGTATACATGATTGAACTGTATTATGTCACTGGTTTCGAATTTCCCACAAAAAAAAAATCCTTCAAAAAATTTCGTTTTTTCGAGTTTTTTAACTATATAAATATCAATATAATCTACAAATTCCGTGGGATTTGTCTAATTTCTTAAAAAATGTTAAATTCATGTGGATTCACCTATATATATCAACAATTTCACGTTCGCATGCGGAGGAATAAGGGTTTGTTTGTGTAAATCGTCCAATTGTAAAAATCGTCGTTTCTTGAGGTAAAAACACGATTTTGCTATAAACAATAAAATCTCTATATTCCAACCGATTGTGCTAATTCTTTGACAGAGTGTTTAGTATACATGATTGAACTGTATTATATCACTGGTTTCGATTTTCCCCACAAAAAAAAATCCTTCATAAAATTTCGTTTTTGCGAGTTTTTTAACTATATAAATATCAATATAATCTACAAATTCCGTGGGATTTGTCTAATTTCTTAAAAAAATGTTAAATTCATGTGGAGTCACCTGTATATAACAACAATTTCACGTTCGCATGCAGAGGAATATGGGTTTGTTTGTGTAAATCGTCCAATTGTAAAAATCGTCGTTTCTTGCGGTAAAAACACGATTTTGTTTAAACGTTAATAAAATCTCTCTATTCCAACCGATTGTGCTAATACTTTCACAGAGTGTTTAGTATACATAATTGAACTGTATTATATCACTGGTTTCGATTTTCCCCACAAAAAAAAATCCTTCAAAAAATTTCGTTTTTGCGAGATTTTAACTATATAAATATCAATAAAATCTACAAATTCCGTGGGATTTGTCCAATTTCTTAAAAAAATGTTAAATTCATGTGGAGTCACCTGTATATAACAACAATTTCACGTTCGCATGCAGAGGAATATGGGTTTGTTTGAGTAAATCGTCCAATTGTAAAAATCGTCGTTTCTTGCGGTAAAAACATGATTTTGCTATAAACGTTAATAAAATCTCTATATTCAAACCGATTGTGCTAATTCTTTCACAGAGTGTTTAGTATACATAATTGAACTGTATTATATCACTGGTTTCGATTTTCCCCACAAAAAAAAATCCTTCAAAAAATTTTGTTTTTGCGAGATTTTAACTATATAAATATCAATAAAATCTACAAATTCCGGGGGATTTGTCTAATTTCTTAAAAAAATGTTAAATTCATGTGGAGTCACCTATATATAACAACAATTTCACGTTCGCATGCAGAGGAATATGGGTTTGTTTGTGAAAATGGTGAAATTGTAAAAATCGTTGTTTCTTGCGGTAAAAACACGATTTTGCTATAAACGTTAATAAAATCTCTATATTCCAACCGATTGTGCTAATTCTTTCACAGAGTGTTTAGTATACATGATTGAACTGTATTATGTCACTGGTTTCGAATTTCCCACAAAAAAAAAATCCTTCAAAAAATTTCGTTTTTTCGAGTTTTTTAACTATATAAATATCAATATAATCTACAAATTCCGTGGGATTTGTCTAATTTCTTAAAAAAATGTTAAATTCATGTGGATTCACCTATATATAACAACAATTTCACGTTCGCATGCGGAGGAATAAGGGTTTGTTTGTGTAAATCGTCCAACTGTAAAAATCGTCGTTTCTTGAGGTAAAAACACGATTTTGCTATAACCGTTAATAAAATCTCTATATTCCAACCGATTGTGCTAATTCTTTGACAGAGTGTTTAGTATACATGATTGAACTGTATTATATCACTGGTTTCGTTTTTCCCCACAAAAAAAAATCCTTCAAAAAATTTCGTTTTTGCGAGATTATTAACTATATAAATATTTATAAAATATACAAATTCCGTGGGATTTGTCTAATTTCTTAAAAAATGTTAAATTCATGTGGAGTCACCTGTATATAACAACAATTTCACGTTCGCATGCAGAGGAATATGGGTTTGTTTGTGTAAATCGTCCAAATGTAAAAATCGTCGTTTCTTGCGGTAAAAACACGATTTTGCTATAAACGTTAATAAAATCTCTATATTCCAACCGATTGTGCTAATTCTTTGACAGAGTGTTTAGTATACATGATTGAACTGTATTATATCACTGGTTTCGATTTTCCCCACAAAAAAAAATCCTTCAAAAAATTTCGTTTTTGCGAGATTTTAACTATATAAATATCAATAAAATCTACAAATTCCGGGGGATTTGTCTAATTTCTTAAAAAAATGTTAAATTCATGTGGAGTCACCTATATATAACAACAATTTCACGTTCGCATGCTGAGGAATATAGGTTTTTTCGTGAAAATCGTCAAATTGTAAAAATCGTCGTTTCTTGCGGTAAAAACACGATTTTGCTATAAACGTTAATAAAATCTCTATATTCCAACCGATTGTGCTAATTCTTTCACAGAGTGTTTAGTATACATGATTGAACTGTATTATGTCACTGGTTTCGAATTTCCCACAAAAAAAAAATCCTTCAAAAAATTTCGTTTTTTCGAGTTTTTTAACTATATAAATATCAATAAAATCTACAAATTCCGGGGGATTTGTCTAATTTCTTAAAAAAATGTTAAATTCATGTGGAGTCACCTATATATAACAACAATTTCACGTTCGCATGCAGAGGAATATGGGTTTGTTCGTGAAAATCGTCAAATTGTAAAAATCGTCGTTTCTTGCGGTAAAAACACGATTTTGGTATAAACGTTAATAAAATCTCTATATTCCCACCGATTGTGATAATTCTTTGACAGAGTGTTTAGTATACATGATTGAACTGTATTATATCACTGGTTTAGATTTTCCCCACAAAAAAAATCCTTCAAAAAATTTCGTTTTTACGAGATTTTAACTATATAAATATTTATAAAATATACAAATTCCGTGGGATTTGTCTAATTTCTTAAAAAAATGTTAAATTCATGTGGAGTCACCTGTATATAACAACAATTTCACGTTCGCATGCAGAGGAATATGGGTTTGTTTGTGTAAATCGTCCAATTGTAAAAATCGTCGTTTCTTGCGGTAAAAACACGATTTTGTTTAAACGTTAATAAAATCTCTATATTCCAACCGATTGTGCTAATACTTTCACAGAGTGTTTAGTATACATAATTGAACTGTACTATATCACTGGTTTCGATTTGCCCCACAAAAAAAAATCCTTAAAAAAATTTCGTTTTTGCGAGATTTTAACTATATAAATATCAATAAAATCTACAAATTCCGTGGGATTTGTCTAATTTCTTAAAAAAATGTTAAATTCATGTGGAGTCACCTGTATATGACAACAATTTCACGTTCGCATGCAGAGGAATATGGGTTTGTTTGTGTAAATCGTCCAATTGTAAAAATCGTCGTTTCTTGCGGTAAAAACACGATTTTGCTGTAAACGTTAATAAAATCTCTATATTCAAACCGATTGTGCTAATTCTTTCACAGAGCGTTTAGTATACATAATTCAACTGTATTATATCACTGGTTTCGATTTTCCCCACAAAAAAAAATCCTTCAAAAAATTTTGTTTTTGCGAGATTTTAACTATATAAATATCAATGAAATCTACAAATTCCGGGGGATTTGTCTAATTTCTTAAAAAAATGTTAAATTCATGTGGAGTCACCTATATATAACAACAATTTCACGTTCGCATGCAGAGGAATATGGGTTTGTTTGTGAAAATGGTGAAATTGTAAAAATCGTTGTTTCTTGCGGTAAAAACACGATTTTGCTATAAACGTTAATAAAATCTCTATATTCCAACCGATTGTGCTAATTCTTTCACAGAGTGTTTAGTATACATGATTGAACTGTATTATGTCACTGGTTTCGAATTTCCCACAAAAAAAAATCCTTCAAAAAATTTCGTTTTTTCGAGTTTTTTAACTATATAAATATCAATATAATCTACAAATTCCGTGGGATTTGTCTAATTTCTTAAAAAAATGTTAAATTCATGTGGATTCACCTATATATAACAACAATTTCACGTTCGCATGCGGAGGAATAAGGGTTTGTTTGTGTAAATCGTCCAATTGTAAAAATCGTCGTTTCTTGAGGTAAAAACACGATTTTGCTATAAACGTTAATAAAATCTCTATATTCCAACCGATTGTGCTAATTCTTTGACAGAGTGTTTAGTATACATGATTGAACTGTATTATATCACTGGTTTCGTTTTTCCCCACAAAAAAAAATCCTTCAAAAAATTTCGTTTTTGCGAGATTATTAACTATATAAATATTTATAAAATATACAAATTCCGTGGGATTTGTCTAATTTCTTAAAAAATGTTAAATTCATGTGGAGTCACCTGTATATAACAACAATTTCACGTTCGCATGCAGAGGAATATGGGTTTGTTTGTGTAAATCGTCCAAATGTAAAAATCGTCGTTTCTTGCGGTAAAAACACGATTTTGCTATAAACGTTAATAAAATCTCTATATTCCAACCGATTGTGCTAATTCTTTGACAGAGTGTTTAGTATACATGATTGAACTGTATTATATCACTGGTTTCGATTTTCCCCACAAAAAAAAATCCTTCAAAAAATTTCGTTTTTGCGAGATTTTAACTATATAAATATCAATAAAATCTACAAATTCCGGGGGATTTGTCTAATTTCTTAAAAAAATGTTAAATTCATGTGGAGTCACCTATATATAACAACAATTTCACGTTCGCATGCAGAGGAATATAGGTTTTTTCGTGAAAATCGTCAAATTGTAAAAATCGTCGTTTCTTGCGGTAAAAACACGATTTTGCTATAAACGTTAATAAAATCTCTATATTCCAACCGATTGTGCTAATTCTTTCACAGAGTGTTTAGTATACATGATTGAACTGTATTATGTCACTGGTTTCGAATTTCCCACAAAAAAAAAAATCCTTCAAAAAATTTCGTTTTTTCGAGTTTTTTAACTATATAAATATCAATAAAATCTACAAATTCCGGGGGATTTGTCTAATTTCTTAAAAAAATGTTAAATTCATGTGGAGTCACCTATATATAACAACAATTTCACGTTCGCATGCAGAGGAATATGGGTTTGTTTGTGTAAATCGTCCAATTGTAAAAATCGTCGTTTCTTGCGGTAAAAACACGATTTTGGTATAAACGTTAATAAAATCTCTATATTCCCACCGATTGTGATAATTCTTTGACAGAGTGTTTAGTATACATGATTGAACTGTATTATATCACTGTTTAGATTTTCCCCACAAAAAAAAATCCTTCAAAAAATTTCGTTTTTGCGAGATTTTAACTATATAAATATCAATAAAATCTACAAATTCCGTGGGATTTGTCTAATTTCTTAAAAAAATGTTAAATTCATGTGGAGTCACCTGTATATGACAACAATTTCACGTTCGCATGCAGAGGAATATGGGTTTGTTTGTGTAAATCGTCCAATTGTAAAAATCGTCGTTTCTTGCGGTATAAACACGATTTTGTTATAAACGTTAATAAAATCTCTATATTCCAACCGATTGTGCTAATTCTTTCACAGAGTGTTTAGTATACATAATTGAACTGTATTATATCACTGGTTTCGATTTTCCCCACAAAAAAAAATCCTTCAAAAAATTTCGTTTTTGCGAGATTTTAACTATATAAATATCAATAACATCTAAAAATTCCGGGGGATTTGTCTAATTTCTTAAAAAAATGTTAAATTCATGTGGAGTCACCTATATATAACAACAATTTCACGTTCGCATGCAGAGGAATATGGGTTTGTTTGTGAAAATGGTCAAATTGTAAAAATCGTTGTTTCTTGCGGTAAAAACACGATTTTGCTATAAACGTTAATAAAATCTCTATATTCCAACCGATTGTGCTAATTCTTTCACAGAGTGTTTAGTATACATGATTGAACTGTATTATGTCACTGGTTTCGAATTTCCCACACAAAAAAAATCCTTCAAAAAATTTCGTTTTTGCGAGTTTTTTAACTATATAAATATCAATATAATCTACAAATTCCGTGGGATTTGTCTAATTTCTTAAAAAATGTTAAATTCATGTGGATTCACCTATATATATCAACAATTTCACGTTCGAATAAGGGTTTGTTTGTGTAAATCGTCCAATTGTAAAAATCGTCGTTTCTTGAGGTAAAAACACGATTTTGCTATAAACAATAAAATCTCTATATTCCAACCGATTGTGCTAATTCTTTGACAGAGTGTTTAGTATACATGATTGAACTGTATTATATCACTGGTTTCGATTTTCCCCACAAAAAAAAAATCCTTCAAAAAATTTCGTTTTTGCGAGATTTTAACTATATAAATATCAATAAAATCTACAAATTCCGGGGGATTTGTCTAATTTCTTAAAAAAATGTTAAATTCATGTGGAGTCACCTATATATAACAACAATTTCACGTTCGCATGCAGAGGAATATGGGTTTGTTCGTGAAAATCGTCAAATTGTAAAAATCGTCGTTTCTTGCGGTAAAAACACGATTTTGCTATAAACGCTAATAAAATCTCTATATTCCAACCGATTGTGCTAATTCTTTCACAGAGTGTTTAGTATACATGATTGAACTGTATTATGTCACTGGTTTCGATTTTCCCGACAAAAAAAATCCTTCAAAAAATTTCGTTTTTGCGAGTTTTTTAACTATATAAATATCAATATAATCTACAAATTCCGTGGGATTTGTCTAATTTCTTAAAAAAATGTTAAATTCATGTGGAGTCACCTGTATATAACAACAATTTCACGTTCGCATGCAGAGGAATATGGGTTTGTTTGCGTAAATCGTCCAATTGTAAAAATCGTCGTTTCTTGCGGTAAAAACACGATTTTGTTTAAACGTTAATAAAATCTCTCTATTCCAACCGATTGTGCTAATACTTTCACAGAGTGTTTAGTATACATAATTGAACTGTATTATATCACTGGTTTCGATTTTCCCCACAAAAAAAAAACCTTCAAAAAATTTCGTTTTTGCGAGATTTTAACTATATAAATATCAATAAAATCTACAAATTCCGTGGGATTTGTCCAATTTCTTAAAAAAATTTTAAATTCATGTGGAGTTACCTGTATATAACAACAATTTCACGTTCGCATGCAGAGGAATATGGGTTTGTTTGTGTAAATCGTCCAATTGTAAAAATCGTCGTTTCTTGCGGTAAAAACACGATTTTGCTGTAAACGTTAATAAAATCTCTATATTCAAACCGATTGTGCTAATTCTTTCACAGAGCGTTTAGTATACATAATTCAACTGTATTATATCACTGGTTTCGATTTTCCCCACAAAAAAAAATCCTTCAAAAATTTTGTTTTTGCGAGATTTTAACTATATAAATATCAATGAAATCTACAAATTCCGGGGGATTTGTCTAATTTCTTAAAAAATGTTAAATTCATGTGGAGTCACCTATATATAACAACAATTTCACGTTCGCATGCAGAGGAATATGGGTTTGTTTGTGAAAATGGTGAAATTGTAAAAATCGTTGTTTCTTGCGGTAAAAACACGATTTTGCTATAACGTTAATAAAATCTCTATATTCCAACCGATTGTGCTAATTCTTTCACAGAGTGTTTAGTATACATGATTGAACTGTATTATGTCACTGGTTTCGAATTTCCCACAAAAAAAAATCCTTCAAAAATTTCGTTTTTGCGAGATTTTAACTATATAAATATCAATAAAATCTACAAATTCCGGGGGATTTGTCTAATTTCTTAAAAAATGTTAAATTCATGTGGAGTCACCTATATATAACAACAATTTCACGTTCGCATGCAGAGGAATATGGGTTTGTTCGTGAAAATCGTCAAATTGTAAAAATCGTCGTTTCTTGTGGTAAAAACACGATTTTGCTATAAACGCTAATAAAATCTCTATATTCCAACCTATTGTGCCAATTCTTTCACAGAGTGTTTAGTATACATAATTGAACTGTATTATATCACTGGTTTCGATTTTCCCCACAAAAAAAAATCCTTCAAAAAATTTCGTTTTTGCGAGATTTTAACTATATAAATATCAATAAAATCTACAAATTCCGGGGGATTTGTCTAATTTCTTAAAAAAATGTTAAATTCATGTGGAGTCACCTATATATAACAACAATTTCACGTTCGCTTGCAGAGGAATATGGGTTTGTTTGTGAAAATGGTCAAATTGTAAAAATCGTTGTTTCTTGCGGTAAAAACACGATTTGCTATAAACGTTAATAAAATCTCTATATTCCAACCGATTGTGCTAATTCTTTCACAGAGTGTTTAGTATACATGATTGAACTGTATTATGTCACTGGTTTCGAATTTCCCACAAAAAAAAAATCCTTCAAAAAATTTCGTTTTTTCGAGTTTTTTAACTATATAAATATCAATATAATCTACAAATTCCGTGGGATTTGTCTAATTTCTTAAATAAATGTTAAATTCATGTGGATTCACCTATATATAACAACAATTTCACGTTCGCATGCGGAGGAAGCAGGGTTTGTTTGTGTAAATCGTCCAATTGTAAAAATCGTCGTTTCTTGAGGTAAAAACACGATTTTGCTATAAACGTTAATAAAATCTCTATATTCCAACCGACTGTGCTAATTCTTTGACAGAGTGTTTAGTATACATGATTGAACTGTATTATATCACTGGTTTCGTTTTTCCCCACAAAAAAAAATCCTTCAAAAAATTTCGTTTTTGCGAGATTATTAACTATATAAATATTTATAAAATATACAAATTCCGTGGGATTTGTCTAATTTATTAAAAAATGTTAAATTCATGTGGAGTCACCTGTATATAACAACAATTTCACGTTCGCATGCAGAGGAATATGGGTTTGTTTGTGTAAATCGTCCAATTGTAAAAATCGTCGTTTCGTGCGGTAAAAACACTATTTTGCTATAAACATTAATAAAATCTCTATATTCCAAACGATTGTGCTAATTCTTGGACAGAGTGTTTAGTATACATGATTGAACTGTATTATATCACTGGTTTCGATTTTCCCCAAAAAAAAAATCCTTCAAAAAATTTCGTTTTTGCGAGATTTTAACTATATAAATATCAATAAAATCTACAAATTCCGGGGGATTTGTCTAATTTCTTAAAAAAATGTTAAATTCATGTGGAGTCACCTATATATAACAACAATTTCACGTTCGCATGCAGAGGAATATGGGTTTGTTCGTGAAAATCGTCAAAATGTAAAAATCGTCGTTTCTTGCGGTAAAAACACGATTTTGCTATAAACGTTAATAAAATCTCTATATTCCAACCGATTGTGATAATTCTTTGACAGAGTGTTTAGTATACATGATTGAACTGTATTATATCACTGGTTTCGATTTTCCCCACAAAAAAAAATCCTTCAAAAAATTTCGTTTTACGAGATTTTAACTATATAAATATTTATAAAATATACAAATTCCGTGGGATTTGTCTAATTTCGTTAAAAAATGTTAAATTCATGTGGAGTCACCTGTATATAACAACAATTTCACGTTCGCATGCAGAGGAATATGGGTTTGTTTGTGTAAATCGTCCAATTGTAAAAATCGTCGTTTCTTGCGGTAAAAACACGATTTTGTTTAAACGTTAATAAAATCTCTATATTCCAACCGATTGTGCTAATACTTTCACAGAGTGTTTAGTATACATAATTGAACTGTACTATATCACTGGTTTCGATTTTCCCCACAAAAAAAAATCCTTCAAAAATTTTGTTTTTGCGAGATTTTAACTATATAAATATCAATGAAATCTACAAATTCCGGGGGATTTGTCTAATTTCTTAAAAAAATGTTAAATTCATGTGGAGTCACCTATATATAACAACAATTTCACGTTCGCATGCAGAGGAATATGGGTTTGTTTGTGAAAATGGTGAAATTGTAAAATCGTTGTTTCTTGCGGTAAAAACACGATTTTGCTATAAACGTTAATAAAATCTCTATATTCCAACCGATTGTGCTAATTCTTTCACAGAGTGTTTAGTATACATGATTGAACTGTATTATGTCACTGGTTTCGAATTTCCCACAAAAAAAAATCCTTCAAAAATTTCGTTTTTTCGAGTTTTTTAACTATATAAATATCAATATAATCTACAAATTCCGTGGGATTTGTCTAATTTCTTAAAAAAAATGTTAAATTCATGTGGATTCACCTATATATAACAACAATTTCACGTTCGCATGCGGAGGAATAAGGGTTTGTTTGTGTAAATCGTCCAATTGTAAAAATCGTCGTTTCTTGAGGTAAAAACACGATTTTGCTATAAACGTTAATAAAATCTCTATATTCCAACCGATTGTGCTAATTCTTTGACAGAGTGTTTAGTATACATGATTGAACTGTATTATATCACTGGTTTCGTTTTTCCCCACAAAAAAAATCCTTCAAAAAATTTCGTTTTTGCGAGATTATTAACTATATAAATATTTATAAAATATACAAATTCCGTGGGATTTGTCTAATTTCTTAAAAAAATGTTAAATTCATGTGGAGTCACCTGTATATAACAACAATTTCACGTTCGCATGCAGAGGAATATGGGTTTGTTTGTGTAAATCGTCCAAATGTAAAATTCGTCGTTTCTTGCGGTAAAAACACGATTTTGCTATAAACGTTATAAAATCTCTATATTCCAACCGATTGTGCTACTTCTTTGACAGAGTGTTTAGTATACATGATTGAACTGTATTATATCGCTTGGTTTCGATTTTCCCCACAAAAAAAAATCCTTCAAAAAATTTCGTTTTTGCGAGATTTTAACTATATAAATATCAATAAAATCTACAAATTCCGGGGGATTTGTCTAATTTCTTAAAAAAATGTTAAATTCATGTGGAGTCACCTATATATAACAACAATTTCACGTTCGCATGCAGAGGAATATGGGTTTGTTCGTGAAAATCGTCAAATTGTAAAAATCGTCGTTTCTTGTGGTAAAAACACGATTTTGCTATAAACGCTAATAAAATCTCTATATTCCAACCTATTGTGCCAATTCTTTCACAGAGTGTTTAGTATACATAATTGAACTGTATTATATCACTGGTTTCGATTTCCCCACAAAAAAAAATCCTTCAAAAATTTCGTTTTTGCGAGATTTTAACTATATAAATATCAATAAAATCTACAAATTCCGGGGATTTGTCTAATTTCTTAAAAAATGTTAAATTCATGTGGAGTCACCTATATATAACAACAATTTCACGTTCGCTTGCAGAGGAATATGGGTTTGTTTGTGAAAATGGTCAAATTGTAAAAATCGTTGTTTCTTGCGGTAAAAACACGATTTTGCTATAAACGTTAATAAAATCTCTATATTCCAACCGATTGTGCTAATTCTTTCACAGAGTGTTTAGTATACATGATTGAACTGTATTATGTCACTGGTTTCGAATTTCCCACAAAAAAAAAATCCTTCAAAAAATTTCGTTTTTTCGAGTTTTTTAACTATATAAATATCAATATAATCTACAAATTCCGTGGGATTTGTCTAATTTCTTAAAAAAATGTTAAATTCATGTGGATTCACCTATATATAACAACAATTTCACGTTCGCATGCGGAGGAAGCAGGGTTTGTTTGTGTAAATCGTCCAATTGTAAAAATCGTCGTTTCTTGAGGTAAAAACACGATTTTGCTATAAACGTTAATAAAATCTCTATATTCCAACCGACTGTGCTAATTCTTTGACAGAGTGTTTAGTATACATGATTGAACTGTATTATATCACTGGTTTCGTTTTTCCCCACAAAAAAAAATCCTTCAAAAAATTTCGTTTTTGCGAGATTATTAACTATATAAATATTTATAAAATATACAAATTCCGTGGGATTTGTCTAATTTATTAAAAAATGTTAAATTCATGTGGAGTCACCTGTATATAACAACAATTTCACGTTCGCATGCAGAGGAATATGGGTTTGTTTGTGTAAATCGTCCAATTGTAAAAATCGTCGTTTCTTGCGGTAAAAACACGATTTTGCTATAAACATTAATAAAATCTCTATATTCCAAACGATTGTGCTAATTCTTGGACAGAGTGTTTAGTATACATGATTGAACTGTATTATATCACTGGTTCGATTTTCCCCAAAAAAAAAAAATCCTTCAAAAAATTTCGTTTTTGCGAGATTTTAACTATATAAATATCAATAAAATCTACAAATTCCGGGGGATTTGTCTAATTTCTTAAAAAATGTTAAATTCATGTGGAGTCACCTATATATAACAACAATTTCACGTTCGCATGCAGAGGAATATGGGTTTGTTCGTGAAAATCGTCAAAATGTAAAAATCGTCGTTTCTTGCGGTAAAAACACGATTTTGCTATAAACGTTAATAAAATCTCTATATTCCAACCGATTGTGATAATTCTTTGACAGAGTGTTTAGTATACATGATTGAACTGTATTATATCACTGGTTTCGATTTTCCCCACAAAAAAAATCCTTCAAAAAATTTCGTTTTTACGAGATTTTAACTATATAAATATTTATAAAATATACAAATTCCGTGGGATTTGTCTAATTTCTTAAAAAAATGTTAAATTCATGTGGAGTCACCTGTATATAACAACAATTTCACGTTCGCATGCAGAGGAATATGGGTTTGTTTGTGTAAATCGTCCAATTGTAAAAATCGTCGTTTCTTGCGGTAAAAACACGATTTTTGTTTAAACGTTAAT
Source organism: Periplaneta americana (assembly GCF_040183065.1). Classification (NCBI taxonomy): domain Eukaryota; kingdom Metazoa; phylum Arthropoda; class Insecta; order Blattodea; family Blattidae; genus Periplaneta; species Periplaneta americana. The sequence continues at coordinate 11,994 of NW_027185542.1, read as the reverse complement.
AAAATCTCTATATTCCAACCGATTGTGCTAATACTTTCACAGAGTGTTTAGTATACATAATTGAACTGTACTATATCACTGGTTTCGATTTTCCCAAAAAAAAAAATCCTTCAAAAAATTTGTTTTTGCGAGATTTTAACTATATAAATATCAATAAAATCTACAAATTCCGTGGGATTTGTCTAATTTCTTAAAAAAATGTTAAATTCATGTGGAGTCACCTGTATATGACAACAGTTTCACGTTCGCATGCAGAGGAATATGGGTTTGTTTGTGTAAATCGTCCAATTGTAAAAATCGTCGTTTCTTGCGGTAAAAACACGATTTTGTTATAAACGTTAATAAAATCTCTATATTCCAACCGATTGTGCTAATTCTTTCACAGAGTGTTTAGTATACATAATAGAACTGTATTATATCACTGGTTTCGATTTTCCCCACAAAAAAAAATCCTTCAAAAAATTTCGTTTTTGCGAGATTATAACTATATAAATATCAATAACATCTAAAAATTCCGGGGATTTGTCTAATTTCTTAAAAAAATGTTAAATTCATGTGGAGTCACCTATATATAACAACAATTTCACGTTCGCATGCAGAGGAATATGGGTTTGTTTGTGAAAATGGTCAAATTGTAAAAATCGTTGTTTCTTGCGGTAAAAACACGATTTTGCTATAAACGTTAATAAAATCTCTATATTCCAACCGATGTGCTAATTCTTTCACAGAGTGTTTAGTATACATGATTGAACTGTATTATGTCACTGGTTTCGAATTTCCACAAAAAAAAAATCCTTCAAAAAATTTCGTTTTTCGAGTTTTTTAACTATATAAATATCAATATAATCTGCAAATTCGTGGGATTTGTCTAATTTCTTAAAAAAATGTTAAATTCATGTGGATTCACCTATATATATCAACAATTTCACGTTCGCATGCGGAGGAATAAGGGTTTGTTTGTGTAAATCGTCCAATTGTAAAAATCGTCGTTTCTTGAGGTAAAAACACGATTTTGCTATAAACAATAAAATCTCTATATTCCAACCGATTGTGCTAATTCTTTGACAGAGTGTTTAGTATACATGATTGAACTGTATTATATCACTGGTTTCGATTTTCCCCACAAAAAAAAAATCCTTCAAAAAATTTCATTTTTGCGAGATTTTAACTATATAAATATCAATAAAATCTACAAATTCCGGGGGATTTGTCTAATTTCTTAAAAAATGTTAAATTCATGTGGAGTCACCTATATATAACAACAATTTCACGTTCGCATGCAGAGGAATATGGGTTTGTTTGTGTAAATCGTCCAATTGTAAAAATCGTCGTTTCTTGCGGTAAAAACACGATTTTGCTGTAAACGTTAATAAAATCTCTATATTCAAACCGATTGTGCTAATTCTTTCACAGAGCGTTTAGTATACATAATTCAACTGTATTATATCACTGGTTTCGATTTTCCCCACAAAAAAAATCCTTCAAAAAATTTGTTTTTGCGAGATTTTAACTATATAAATATCAATGAAATCTACAAATTCCGGGGGATTTGTCTAATTTCTTAAAAAATGTTAAATTCATGTGGAGTCACCTATATATAACAACAATTTCACGTTCGCATGCAGAGGAATATGGTTTGTTTGTGAAAATGGTGAAATTGTAAAAATCGTTGTTTCTTGCGGTAAAAACACGATTTTGCTATAAACGTTAATAAAATCTCTATATTCCAACCGATTGTGCTAATTCTTTCACAGAGTGTTTAGTATACATGATTGAACTGTATTATGTCACTGGTTTCTGATTGAACTGTATTATGTCACTGGTTTCGAATTTCCCACAAAAAAAAATCCTTCAAAAAATTTCGTTTTTTCGAGTTTTTTAACTATATAAATATCAATATAATCTACAAATTCCGTGGGATTTGTCTAATTTCTTAAAAAAATGTTAAATTCATGTGGATTCACCTATATATAACAACAATTTCACGTTCGCATGCGGAGGAATAAGGGTTTGTTTGTGTAAATCGTCCAATTGTAAAAATCGTCGTTTCTTGAGGTAAAAACACGATTTTGCTATAAACGTTAATAAAATCTCTATATTCCAACCGATTGTGCTAATTCTTTGACAGAGTGTTTAGTATACATGATTGAACTGTATTATATCACTGGTTTCGTTTTTCCCCACAAAAAAAAATCCTTCAAAAAATTTCGTTTTTGCGAGATTATTAACTATATAAATATTTATAAAATATACAAATTCCGTGGGATTTGTCTAATTTCTTAAAAAATGTTAAATTCATGTGGAGTCACCTGTATATAACAACAATTTCACGTTCGCATGCAGAGGAATATGGGTTTGTTTGTGTAAATCGTCCAAATGTAAAAATCGTCGTTTCTTGCGGTAAAAACACGATTTTGCTATAAACGTTAATAAAATCTCTATATTCCAACCGATTGTGCTAATTCTTTGACAGAGTGTTTAGTATACATGATTGAACTGTATTATATCACTGGTTTCGATTTTCCCCACAAAAAAAAATCCTTCAAAAAATTTCGTTTTTGCGAGATTTTAACTATATAAATATCAATAAAATCTACAAATTCCGGGGGATTTGTCTAATTTCTTAAAAAAATGTTAAATTCATGTGGAGTCACCTATATATAACAACAATTTCACGTTCGCATGCAGAGGAATATAGGTTTTTTCGTGAAAATCGTCAAATTGTAAAAATCGTCGTTTCTTGCGGTAAAAACACGATTTTGCTATAAACGTTAATAAAATCTCTATATTCCAACCGATTGTGCTAATTCTTTCACAGAGTGTTTAGTATACATGATTGAACTGTATTATGTCACTGGTTTCGAATTTCCCACAAAAAAAAAAATCCTTCAAAAAATTTCGTTTTTTCGAGTTTTTTAACTATATAAATATCAATAAAATCTACAAATTCCGGGGGATTTGTCTAATTTCTTAAAAAATGTTAAATTCATGTGGAGTCACCTATATATAACAACAATTTCACGTTCGCATGCAGAGGAATATGGGTTTGTTTGTGTAAATCGTCCAATTGTAAAAATCGTCGTTTCTTGCGGTAAAAACACGATTTTGGTATAAACGTTAATAAAATCTCTATATTCCCACCGATTGTGATAATTCTTTGACAGAGTGTTTAGTATACATGATTGAACTGTATTATATCACTGGTTTAGATTTTCCCCACAAAAAAAAATCCTTCAAAAAATTTCGTTTTTGCGAGATTTTAACTATATAAATATCAATAAAATCTACAAATTCCGTGGGATTTGTCTAATTTCTTAAAAAAATGTTAAATTCATGTGGAGTCACCTGTATATGACAACAATTTCACGTTCGCATGCAGAGGAATATGGGTTTGTTTGTGTAAATCGTCCAATTGTAAAAATCGTCGTTTCTTGCGGTATAAACACGATTTTGTTATAAACGTTAATAAAATCTCTATATTCCAACCGATTGTGCTAATTCTTTCACAGAGTGTTTAGTATACATAATTGAACTGTATTATATCACTGGTTTCGATTTTCCCCACAAAAAAAAATCCTTCAAAAAATTTCGTTTTTGCGAGATTTTAACTATATAAATATCAATAACATCTAAAAATTCCGGGGGATTTGTCTAATTTCTTAAAAAAATGTTAAATTCATGTGGAGTCACCTATATATAACAACAATTTCACGTTCGCATGCAGAGGAATATGGGTTTGTTTGTGAAAATGGTCAAATTGTAAAAATCGTTGTTTCTTGCGGTAAAAACACGATTTTGCTATAAACGTTAATAAAATCTCTATATTCCAACCGATTGTGCTAATTCTTTCACAGAGTGTTTAGTATACATGATTGAACTGTATTATGTCACTGGTTTCGAATTTCCCACACAAAAAAAATCCTTCAAAAAATTTCGTTTTTGCGAGTTTTTTAACTATATAAATATCAATATAATCTACAAATTCCGTGGGATTTGTCTAATTTCTTAAAAAAATGTTAAATTCATGTGGATTCACCTATATATATCAACAATTTCACGTTCGAATAAGGGTTTGTTTGTGTAAATCGTCCAATTGTAAAAATCGTCGTTTCTTGAGGTAAAAACACGATTTTGCTATAAACAATAAAATCTCTATATTCCAACCGATTGTGCTAATTCTTTGACAGAGTGTTTAGTATACATGATTGAACTGTATTATATCACTGGTTTCGATTTTCCCCACAAAAAAAAAATCCTTCAAAAAATTTCGTTTTTGCGAGATTTTAACTATATAAATATCAATAAAATCTACAAATTCCGGGGGATTTGTCTAATTTCTTAAAAAAATGTTAAATTCATGTGGAGTCACCTATATATAACAACAATTTCACGTTCGCATGCAGAGGAATATGGGTTTGTTCGTGAAAATCGTCAAATTGTAAAAATCGTCGTTTCTTGCGGTAAAAACACGATTTTGCTATAAACGCTAATAAAATCTCTATATTCCAACCGATTGTGCTAATTCTTTCACAGAGTGTTTAGTATACATGATTGAACTGTATTATGTCACTGGTTTCGATTTTCCCGACAAAAAAAATCCTTCAAAAAATTTCGTTTTTGCGAGTTTTTTAACTATATAAATATCAATATAATCTACAAATTCCGTGGGATTTGTCTAATTTCTTAAAAAAATGTTAAATTCATGTGGAGTCACCTGTATATAACAACAATTTCACGTTCGCATGCAGAGGAATATGGGTTTGTTTGCGTAAATCGTCCAATTGTAAAAATCGTCGTTTCTTGCGGTAAAAACACGATTTTGTTTAAACGTTAATAAAATCTCTCTATTCCAACCGATTGTGCTAATACTTTCACAGAGTGTTTAGTATACATAATTGAACTGTATTATATCACTGGTTTCGATTTTCCCCACAAAAAAAAACCTTCAAAAAATTTCGTTTTTGCGAGATTTTAACTATATAAATATCAATAAAATCTACAAATTCCGTGGGATTTGTCCAATTTCTTAAAAAAATGTTAAATTCATGTGGAGTTACCTGTATATAACAACAATTTCACGTTCGCATGCAGAGGAATATGGGTTTGTTTGTGTAAATCGTCCAATTGTAAAAATCGTCGTTTCTTGCGGTAAAAACACGATTTTGCTGTAAACGTTAATAAAATCTCTATATTCAAACCGATTGTGCTAATTCTTTCACAGAGCGTTTAGTATACATAATTCAACTGTATTATATCACTGGTTTCGATTTTCCCCACAAAAAAAAATCCTTCAAAAAATTTTGTTTTTGCGAGATTTTAACTATATAAATATCAATGAAATCTACAAATTCCGGGGGATTTGTCTAATTTCTTAAAAAAATGTTAAATTCATGTGGAGTCACCTATATATAACAACAATTTCACGTTCGCATGCAGAGGAATATGGGTTTGTTTGTGAAAATGGTGAAATTGTAAAAATCGTTGTTTCTTGCGGTAAAAACACGATTTTGCTATAAACGTTAATAAAATCTCTATATTCCAACCGATTGTGCTAATTCTTTCACAGAGTGTTTAGTATACATGATTGAACTGTATTATGTCACTGGTTTCGAATTTCCCCACAAAAAAAAATCCTTCAAAAAATTTCGTTTTTGCGAGATTTTAACTATATAAATATCAATAAAATCTACAAATTCCGGGGGATTTGTCTAATTTCTTAAAAAAATGTTAAATTCATGTGGAGTCACCTATATATAACAACAATTTCACGTTCGCATGCAGAGGAATATGGGTTTGTTCGTGAAAATCGTCAAATTGTAAAAATCGTCGTTTCTTGTGGTAAAAACACGATTTTGCTATAAACGCTAATAAAATCTCTATATTCCAACCTATTGTGCCAATTCTTTCACAGAGTGTTTAGTATACATAATTGAACTGTATTATATCACTGGTTTCGATTTTCCCCACAAAAAAAAATCCTTCAAAAAATTTCGTTTTTGCGAGATTTTAACTATATAAATATCAATAAAATCTACAAATTCCGGGGGATTTGTCTAATTTCTTAAAAAAATGTTAAATTCATGTGGAGTCACCTATATATAACAACAATTTCACGTTCGCTTGCAGAGGAATATGGGTTTGTTTGTGAAAATGGTCAAATTGTAAAAATCGTTGTTTCTTGCGGTAAAAACACGATTTTGCTATAAACGTTAATAAAATCTCTATATTCCAACCGATTGTGCTAATTCTTTCACAGAGTGTTTAGTATACATGATTGAACTGTATTATGTCACTGGTTTCGAATTTCCCACAAAAAAAAAATCCTTCAAAAAATTTCGTTTTTTCGAGTTTTTTAACTATATAAATATCAATATAATCTACAAATTCCGTGGGATTTGTCTAATTTCTTAAATAAATGTTAAATTCATGTGGATTCACCTATATATAACAACAATTTCACGTTCGCATGCGGAGGAAGCAGGGTTTGTTTGTGTAAATCGTCCAATTGTAAAAATCGTCGTTTCTTGAGGTAAAAACACGATTTTGCTATAAACGTTAATAAAATCTCTATATTCCAACCGACTGTGCTAATTCTTTGACAGAGTGTTTAGTATACATGATTGAACTGTATTATATCACTGGTTTCGTTTTTCCCCACAAAAAAAAATCCTTCAAAAAATTTCGTTTTTGCGAGATTATTAACTATATAAATATTTATAAAATATACAAATTCCGTGGGATTTGTCTAATTTATTAAAAAAATGTTAAATTCATGTGGAGTCACCTGTATATAACAACAATTTCACGTTCGCATGCAGAGGAATATGGGTTTGTTTGTGTAAATCGTCCAATTGTAAAAATCGTCGTTTCGTGCGGTAAAAACACGATTTTGCTATAAACATTAATAAAATCTCTATATTCCAAACGATTGTGCTAATTCTTGGACAGAGTGTTTAGTATACATGATTGAACTGTATTATATCACTGGTTTCGATTTTCCCCAAAAAAAAAATCCTTCAAAAAATTTCGTTTTTGCGAGATTTTAACTATATAAATATCAATAAAATCTACAAATTCCGGGGGATTTGTCTAATTTCTTAAAAAAATGTTAAATTCATGTGGAGTCACCTATATATAACAACAATTTCACGTTCGCATGCAGAGGAATATGGGTTTGTTCGTGAAAATCGTCAAAATGTAAAAATCGTCGTTTCTTGCGGTAAAAACACGATTTTGCTATAAACGTTAATAAAATCTCTATATTCCAACCGATTGTGATAATTCTTTGACAGAGTGTTTAGTATACATGATTGAACTGTATTATATCACTGGTTTCGATTTTCCCCACAAAAAAAAATCCTTCAAAAAATTTCGTTTTTACGAGATTTTAACTATATAAATATTTATAAAATATACAAATTCCGTGGGATTTGTCTAATTTCTTAAAAAAATGTTAAATTCATGTGGAGTCACCTGTATATAACAACAATTTCACGTTCGCATGCAGAGGAATATGGGTTTGTTTGTGTAAATCGTCCAATTGTAAAAATCGTCGTTTCTTGCGGTAAAAACACGATTTTGTTTAAACGTTAATAAAATCTCTATATTCCAACCGATTGTGCTAATACTTTCACAGAGTGTTTAGTATACATAATTGAACTGTACTATATCACTGGTTTCGATTTTCCCCACAAAAAAAAATCCTTCAAAAAATTTTGTTTTTGCGAGATTTTAACTATATAAATATCAATGAAATCTACAAATTCCGGGGGATTTGTCTAATTTCTTAAAAAAATGTTAAATTCATGTGGAGTCACCTATATATAACAACAATTTCACGTTCGCATGCAGAGGAATATGGGTTTGTTTGTGAAAATGGTGAAATTGTAAAAATCGTTGTTTCTTGCGGTAAAAACACGATTTTGCTATAAACGTTAATAAAATCTCTATATTCCAACCGATTGTGCTAATTCTTTCACAGAGTGTTTAGTATACATGATTGAACTGTATTATGTCACTGGTTTCGAATTTCCCACAAAAAAAAATCCTTCAAAAAATTTCGTTTTTTCGAGTTTTTTAACTATATAAATATCAATATAATCTACAAATTCCGTGGGATTTGTCTAATTTCTTAAAAAAAATGTTAAATTCATGTGGATTCACCTATATATAACAACAATTTCACGTTCGCATGCGGAGGAATAAGGGTTTGTTTGTGTAAATCGTCCAATTGTAAAAATCGTCGTTTCTTGAGGTAAAAACACGATTTTGCTATAAACGTTAATAAAATCTCTATATTCCAACCGATTGTGCTAATTCTTTGACAGAGTGTTTAGTATACATGATTGAACTGTATTATATCACTGGTTTCGTTTTTCCCCACAAAAAAAAATCCTTCAAAAAATTTCGTTTTTGCGAGATTATTAACTATATAAATATTTATAAAATATACAAATTCCGTGGGATTTGTCTAATTTCTTAAAAAAATGTTAAATTCATGTGGAGTCACCTGTATATAACAACAATTTCACGTTCGCATGCAGAGGAATATGGGTTTGTTTGTGTAAATCGTCCAAATGTAAAATTCGTCGTTTCTTGCGGTAAAAACACGATTTTGCTATAAACGTTAATAAAATCTCTATATTCCAACCGATTGTGCTACTTCTTTGACAGAGTGTTTAGTATACATGATTGAACTGTATTATATCGCTTGGTTTCGATTTTCCCCACAAAAAAAAATCCTTCAAAAAATTTCGTTTTTGCGAGATTTTAACTATATAAATATCAATAAAATCTACAAATTCCGGGGGATTTGTCTAATTTCTTAAAAAAATGTTAAATTCATGTGGAGTCACCTATATATAACAACAATTTCACGTTCGCATGCAGAGGAATATGGGTTTGTTCGTGAAAATCGTCAAATTGTAAAAATCGTCGTTTCTTGTGGTAAAAACACGATTTTGCTATAAACGCTAATAAAATCTCTATATTCCAACCTATTGTGCCAATTCTTTCACAGAGTGCTTAGTATACATAATTGAACTGTATTATATCACTGGTTTCGATTTTCCCCACAAAAAAAAATCCTTCAAAAAATTTCGTTTTTGCGAGATTTTAACTATATAAATATCAATAAAATCTACAAATTCCGGGGGATTTGTCTAATTTCTTAAAAAAATGTTAAATTCATGTGGAGTCACCTATATATAACAACAATTTCACGTTCGCTTGCAGAGGAATATGGGTTTGTTTGTGAAAATGGTCAAATTGTAAAAATCGTTGTTTCTTGCGGTAAAAACACGATTTTGCTATAAACGTTAATAAAATCTCTATATTCCAACCGATTGTGCTAATTCTTTCACAGAGTGTTTAGTATACATGATTGAACTGTATTATGTCACTGGTTTCGAATTTCCCACAAAAAAAAAATCCTTCAAAAAATTTCGTTTTTTCGAGTTTTTTAACTATATAAATATCAATATAATCTACAAATTCCGTGGGATTTGTCTAATTTCTTAAAAAAATGTTAAATTCATGTGGATTCACCTATATATAACAACAATTTCACGTTCGCATGCGGAGGAAGCAGGGTTTGTTTGTGTAAATCGTCCAATTGTAAAAATCGTCGTTTCTTGAGGTAAAAACACGATTTTGCTATAAACGTTAATAAAATCTCTATATTCCAACCGACTGTGCTAATTCTTTGACAGAGTGTTTAGTATACATGATTGAACTGTATTATATCACTGGTTTCGTTTTTCCCCACAAAAAAAAATCCTTCAAAAAATTTCGTTTTTGCGAGATTATTAACTATATAAATATTTATAAAATATACAAATTCCGTGGGATTTGTCTAATTTATTAAAAAAATGTTAAATTCATGTGGAGTCACCTGTATATAACAACAATTTCACGTTCGCATGCAGAGGAATATGGGTTTGTTTGTGTAAATCGTCCAATTGTAAAAATCGTCGTTTCTTGCGGTAAAAACACGATTTTGCTATAAACATTAATAAAATCTCTATATTCCAAACGATTGTGCTAATTCTTGGACAGAGTGTTTAGTATACATGATTGAACTGTATTATATCACTGGTTTCGATTTTCCCCAAAAAAAAAAATCCTTCAAAAAATTTCGTTTTTGCGAGATTTTAACTATATAAATATCAATAAAATCTACAAATTCCGGGGGATTTGTCTAATTTCTTAAAAAAATGTTAAATTCATGTGGAGTCACCTATATATAACAACAATTTCACGTTCGCATGCAGAGGAATATGGGTTTGTTCGTGAAAATCGTCAAAATGTAAAAATCGTCGTTTCTTGCGGTAAAAACACGATTTTGCTATAAACGTTAATAAAATCTCTATATTCCAACCGATTGTGATAATTCTTTGACAGAGTGTTTAGTATACATGATTGAACTGTATTATATCACTGGTTTCGATTTTCCCCACAAAAAAAAATCCTTCAAAAAATTTCGTTTTTACGAGATTTTAACTATATAAATATTTATAAAATATACAAATTCCGTGGGATTTGTCTAATTTCTTAAAAAAATGTTAAATTCATGTGGAGTCACCTGTATATAACAACAATTTCACGTTCGCATGCAGAGGAATATGGGTTTGTTTGTGTAAATCGTCCAATTGTAAAAATCGTCGTTTCTTGCGGTAAAAACACGATTTTGTTTAAACGTTAATAAAATCTCTATATTCCAACCGATTGTGCTAATACTTTCACAGAGTGTTTAGTATACATAATTGAACTGTACTATATCACTGGTTTCGATTTTCCCAAAAAAAAAAAATCCTTCAAAAAATTTGTTTTTGCGAGATTTTAACTATATAAATATCAATAAAATCTACAAATTCCGTGGGATTTGTCTAATTTCTTAAAAAAATGTTAAATTCATGTGGAGTCACCTGTATATGACAACAGTTTCACGTTCGCATGCAGAGGAATATGGGTTTGTTTGTGTAAATCGTCCAATTGTAAAAATCGTCGTTTCTTGCGGTAAAAACACGATTTTGTTATAAACGTTAATAAAATCTCTATATTCCAACCGATTGTGCTAATTCTTTCACAGAGTGTTTAGTATACATAATAGAACTGTATTATATCACTGGTTTCGATTTTCCCCACAAAAAAAAATCCTTCAAAAAATTTCGTTTTTGCGAGATTATAACTATATAAATATCAATAACATCTAAAAATTCCGGGGGATTTGTCTAATTTCTTAAAAAAATGTTAAATTCATGTGGAGTCACCTATATATAACAACAATTTCACGTTCGCATGCAGAGGAATATGGGTTTGTTTGTGAAAATGGTCAAATTGTAAAAATCGTTGTTTCTTGCGGTAAAAACACGATTTTGCTATAAACGTTAATAAAATCTCTATATTCCAACCGATTGTGCTAATTCTTTCACAGAGTGTTTAGTATACATGATTGAACTGTATTATGTCACTGGTTTCGAATTTCCCACAAAAAAAAAATCCTTCAAAAAATTTCGTTTTTTCGAGTTTTTTAACTATATAAATATCAATATAATCTGCAAATTCCGTGGGATTTTTCTAATTTCTTAAAAAAATGTTAAATTCATGTGGATTCACCTATATATATCAACAATTTCACGTTCGCATGCGGAGGAATAAGGGTTTGTTTGTGTAAATCGTCCAATTGTAAAAATCGTCGTTTCTTGAGGTAAAAACACGATTTTGCTATAAACAATAAAATCTCTATATTCCAACCGATTGTGCTAATTCTTTGACAGAGTGTTTAGTATACATGATTGAACTGTATTATATCACTGGTTTCGATTTTCCCCACAAAAAAAAAAATCCTTCAAAAAATTTCATTTTTGCGAGATTTTAACTATATAAATATCAATAAAATCTACAAATTCCGGGGGATTTGTCTAATTTCTTAAAAAAATGTTAAATTCATGTGGAGTCACCTATATATAACAACAATTTCACGTTCGCATGCAG